>NW_015505622.1:335999-393045 GCF_001515645.1 Sinocyclocheilus grahami
ATCACAGTACACCTCGCTTTTTCAGAGCGATGATCTTTGTAAAAATCGACGCGTTTCAGAAAGGCGGGGCATAGAAGAGAAATAATAATGTACATTATTTCACATACATTATACATTTCATTACACCAAATACACAAAATAATGTTCTTTTTAGCAGCATCATATGACCCCTTTAATTAGATTTCTGTTTACTGTAATTATGACTTTAGCCGGATTAAGGTCATCAAAAATCTGTTTACATGGTAGATTCTAAATCAGAGTATTGTCTTAATCATATTAAAATCGGAGTATTGTTGTCCATGTAAACGTACTCACATAGAGCTTTAGAATATGTCCTGTTATTAAATATTCATTTTGTGCCACTATTCATTTTCGTAAGATTTTTGTAAGTCATTACTGGCCACATAACTGTGACAACACCTTATTAAAAAGTGATCAACTTTTACTTTATTTACTGGTAGAATTATATAGCCAGAATATTTCCCATGGTTTACTGGACATACTTGGTAGCGGATAGTGGAAAGTATACATGCCCATTCAGTTTGGGGTCAGTCAATTGAAAACACAGTAAAAACCCCAAGGGTAACATTTTAGTACAATGACCTATTCTCACTATTAACTAGTTGCTTTTTTAGCATGTCTATTATTAACATATTGGCTGTTTATTAGTACTTATAAAGCACATATTCTGAGTGACCATATTCTACATCCCTAATCCAATCCTTATACCTAAATTTAACACCTACCTTATTAACTATTAATAAGCAGCAAATTAGGAGTTTATTGAGGTAAAAGTCACAGTTAATGGTTTGTTAATAGCAAGAATTAGACCTTGCAATAAAGCGTGGCCAACACTAGCATTGCCTGACGAAGGTCTTTGACCGAAACGTTGTTATTTTTAACTTTTTTGAATAAAAGGAGAATAACAGTGTGCAGATCTTTTTTCTATTATTCAACACTAGTATTGTGATTTAATATTATGACAACTGTTTGTTGTATTAATATTAAAATAGTAATGTAACATAAGATATTAATTAAATGTAATTACTTAGTTTATTCCTGTCACGGCAAAGTTGAATTTTCAGCAGCCATTACTCCAGTCTTTAGTTTCACATGATTTTTCAGAAATCATTATAAATGTTGAGGAGGAAAAACAATAAGGAAAAGTAATGCATTTAGAAACTGTGATACGTTTTTTCAAGATTTTTTGATGAATACGATTACTTTTGATCAATTGAATGATTCATTTCTTTACTGACTGCACACTTTTGAATGATAATGTGTATTTCACTTCATCTAAAGCTTCTTTAATGAGTTTTTCTCATTGCTGTGACAGCCACCCATAGTTCCCAAGGTATCTCACGAGGGTGACACGTCTAACTTTGACACCTATCCAGAGGATGAGTGGAAGAAGGACACACCAGTACCAGCTAAGGATCTGGAAATTTTCAAGAACTTCTGAAAAAATATTATTTTTAATGACTAAAAAGACAGGACTGGTAGAAGATAATGATTTAGAGCTGAAGATTTAACCTAACCATTCAGGGGACATCAAAAGGTCATAGTTGCATTATAGAGGCATGTCCTGCACACTTGAGAAACCGAAACAGACATCTTCTGATCATCATTATTGTCAACATAATCATGGTCAAATATTTACAGAGGAAACCATTCATCACTTCAGCATCATCTATTAAGTGATGAGCAACTTGATTCAACACCCTCTGAATCTCTTATAATATGCAAAATTAATGCTTTTAAAGCAATATCAAGGTTCTTTTTGCTGGGTCTTCGCTTATGCCTAAACATGTATGCTCATGGTTGTGTTATGGCTTTATATATTAAAAAGCTTGCTGAATTGGAGCTTTAAGCCTGACAAATTTAGTTTTCTGGTTATCTGAACTTGCTGTGTTGATCATTTCCTCCCACATGGTATTGCTATATAAATTTCGTAACATTGGGCCTGTTTCACACTGCACTCTCGGGCAGGCATGTAAACAAAGCAAAAGCGTAACTGCAACATTATGCTTTTATACTGGCAGCATTGTTCCGGCTTAACAACCTAGCCAGTCTATAAAAAAAAAAATGCATAGTCAATGTAAATGACACCAATGTATTTTAAAATGATAAAAAAAAAATTATAATTAAGACTACAAAATGTATAGACTGAAATGTCATTTACATGTGGTTGTAGGCCATATTTAAATCCAAAATATCAATCTACAGAACCCAAATTTCAAATTATAGCGATGACTTAGATTCAGTCATATTTACTAAACAAAAAGTGCTGCTGTGTGTGTGTGTGTGTGTGTGTGTGCGTGTGCGCGCGCATGCGTGTGTGTGTACTGGTTTATATATCCTGGTGGGGACTTAAACCTGACTACACACAGACTCATGGGGACTCGTGTCACGGTGGGGACCTAAATTGTGGTCCCCACGGGTACAAAAGCTTATAAATCATACAGAATTAAGTTTTTTGAAATTCTAAAAATGCAGAAAGTTTCCTGTGAGGTGTAGGGTTGGTGTAGGGCAATAGAATATAGGGTCTGTACAGTAGAAAAACCATTACGCCTATGGAGAGTCCCCACAAGGATAGCTGACCAGACTCTGTGTGTGTGTGTGTGTGTGTGTGTGTGTGTGTGTTTGTTTTTGATAAATCTATATTTCACTCCTGTTTTTTATTTGTATACTGTAACTTTTTGATGTTGTATGTAAACCCATCAGAAGAAAAAAATGCTTTGGCAAATTAATTATTACATTAAGTCATAATTATGAGGGGAAAAGGGTGAAATTATGAGTTTAAAAAGTTAGAATTATGAGAAGTCGTTAAATTTTGTCAATTTCAACTAGTCTCATTATGACTTTATATCTCAGTTTTGACATTGATGACATAAATTATAACAAAAGTCATGTCAGAATTCTGAAATAATTTGACTTAATTGACATATTTTTTTGACCCCCCCCCCCCCCATAGTCGAAATTATAACTAAAATTAAAAAAAGTTGTGATTAAAGTTGTGAAAAGTAAGTGATTATAATTGGAAATTGAGATTAAAAAGTAATGACTCTGTTTCAACTTGTCATGACATTTTATCTCATGATATGAGATTTTGGACTTTTTGTCATTAAAACTTTGTCATTCGTATTTGTATTTCTACTTTTATCTCATAATTTTATCTCGTAACAGTTTCTTTGTCATAATTTCAACCTTTTATTTCAGAATTATGACTTGCTCAAGTAATAATTTAGACACTTTGTCATGATTTTTTTTTTTTACCAAAGCTTTCATACATATGAGTCCCAAAATAAATGCACAGGAGTTGTCTACAGTGTGAAACAGAACGTGTTTTTGTGTTCTACTGTGCTGCTTTTTAATTCTTTTTCTTAGTATACATGCAATAGACAGATGTGTTTGGCCATTGCGCTGTCTAGCTTTTTTTCTTTTCTTTTTTTGCATCAGCACTACATTAAGGCAAGTTAAAAAAAAAACTTGCTTTCCATTCATCAGTGTTCATCAGTGTGCAGTTAGATACTATTGTGCTGCATCTTAAGTTGACCACAGGAGCGCAGTTTGTGTGAACGGCCCCAAGAACCAAAGAGCTTTTGAACACATTCCTGCCAGGATGTCAGACTAAGAATAGCAGGTGACGTAGAGGCACAGTAGCACTTACCTAATCATGACCTCACAAACCTGTAGGTAACCAATAAATGAACATTAATGCTTGTATTATGAGATGCCTGTTCACATACTTTGGCTGTTGTACTTGTTCTATATGTGTTTACTAATTGGTTAAGTGCATAAACAATTTACTAGCCAGGTGTTTTCTAAAGTTGCCTTTCATAGTTATGGGGGTGAATTTAGCAAACACAGTTTACATTGCTTCGTAATGCTACTTAATATATGTTGGGAAGAGAATTGACTATGGTGTGAAATGCTTAGAAATGTAGCTACTGTGTGTATGTTCAAAACAATTCTTCCTGTTTCTGGACTTCCATAGTTTTTCTTAACTGCTTTTGTCTTAAGCAGTAATATATCATACTGAATATCATTTATGTGATATCATTTCTTGAAATGACTGTTCTTTTTAAATTGCAAATGCAGTTTTATACTAAGGAAAGCAACTTGCAGATTTCATATGGACTTGACAGCTGTTACCATCTTGAGGATTTTTTTTGTTTGTCGTTGTTTCCTGTGTGAATAATTTTGCTGTATTCTCAATTTTTAGTGTTTCCTTTTTTTTACACTTGTTTGGGGGGGGGGGGAAATGTAATTTATATTGTTTGCAACAGCAAAAACTAAAATGAAGTTCTATGAACTTAAAAATGGACACAAACCAAGCATAGGATTTTATACTGGTTTTTAATCACACTTTTTTTTTAGTTTATCGGTACTTTCATTTTATTGCCTACTGAACATGTATGGTGTATTTTAGATGGTACAAGAGCAATATTACCTGCAACCAAGCTGTTATAAAAACTTGAGAAAATCTGCAAATCCTATATCCATGAAAATAAACTGAACTTTTCATGTGGGCAAAACTATTTGACTAATAGACCTGCAGCCTGTTATAACTTTTCAGTGTACTCTGACCAAACTCGTTGAAGTCTTATTGAGATAGGTTGGACTCTCAGTTTGATGGCACCAAGCCATACGCTCATTCACACCAGCCTCAGGAACCTTTTAAACTACAAGCTTAGAGGAAATTATTAGACCATTTACTGTAAGAGTCTTAATATATTCTCATTTTCCTATATACCCACGATTAAGTGCTTGCCACAGTTTCATATGCTAGTATTTCCCTCATTTGGTCCCTTTATAGTTTATTTTCCTTACGTATTCATGTAAAATGTATATTAAATGTACATTAGTAGTTAACAGGGCAAATTAGCATCACTCCTTTCCTGCAAAAGCAGATGAATGATCTCATCCATTAAGGTGTCATGAGACTGTTGCATTTTTAAGAGGTTATTTCACTCTCTGACCCCTGTGGTTAGACTTCACCCGTAGAGAAATGTTCAAACATAACTTTCTTTCTTCGCTCTGCTCCTTGTAAAATCGGACTACAGTTTAAACATTTTAAAGACGTTTAGTCCTGTCAGACACACCGCTGGGACAGACTAATTTTGCTTAATAGCTCCCTTACGGTCTTCAAAATGCCTGTATGAAGGATCTGTCCCCAACCTGATAGGAAATGGTTTTAATGTATGGTATATGTACCCACCGCACTTTGGCAGCTCAGCATAATATATTTCTAATTGTGACAGGAAAGCAGAAAAACACATTTCCATTTAACAACACGATTATGGTGTATTCATCTTTGTGTAAACTCATCTGTTTGTGTTCGAGTTGCTCAAATCCAACACATTTTTTGATACATCGCCATTTGAAAGATGTTCTCTGAAGCCACAATGTGAAAAGTTGCAGCTGCTGTTTTAATTCTTGGTACTGTCAACGCAGCTCTTACTTGATGACACTTTTTGGCTGAGTCAGTGGCGCTGAATGATGTTCTCTAATCTCTTTTTGTCCTGTAGAAGACTGATTTTGTTCGTTTATTGCATCAGAGTTACTTTATTTATTAGCAAAAGAAATTACAGTGTCAGTGCTGCTGTGTTGGAAATAAACCTGATGTGAATTTGCAGCTTGGCGCAAGGAACCTTAAAGTTGCTGAGTGTGGTGGAGTCTACTTCTATAAACCCAACAAACCTACCATTACTCCATCGTTCACCTACATGGCTCTCACTTAACCCCTCACCTCCTGGAGTAAACGGGTCAAAACGCCCCAAAAAAACTCAATTTAGAAACAAAACTATGGGACGACACCTTGTAATGACTGGTAACCACAGTGATCAGTGCAATTAAATGGCTTTAGGTTCTGATCTCATCAAAGAGTCCTGTCATCAGACCCCCACCACACCCGCAATGAGATATCATCATAGAGGAAACTCCACCCATCTACCAGCTACACCTCATGCTGCCCTCACATGCTATCAGACATGAACAGCCTCTCAAGTTGTATTTACAACTAGGAACCTCTGAGGTTTTTTTGATTCTCGAGTTTCAGAGTTGGGTAGGCCATAAACTAAACATGGCAGTTTACTGTAGTGAATGCTAAGTTTAAGGGGCTTAGCTTTGAACTAAAAATTGACAACTTATGCTTTGTTTGCTGTTCATTTACACAATTTGTTTTGGGGGCCTGAAAATGGGGGTTCAAAGGGCAAGTTGTTAAAAAACGATACCGTTAATGTTTCCATGTAAACTACAAATATGCAAATTTGTAAAAGGGGTCACATCATGTCTATTATGTGTATTTACCGAGCTCCGGCTCTGTAGATGAATGCATATATGCGCAAAAGCATAGCCTTTCTTTACAAAGTCACAGCGCCAACTACTGGCCTGGCATGCATCATACAGCATTTTTAGTTGTTTTTGCAGATCCGTGTGAGCGAGTATCGTTTTGACGGCATTGTCATCTGTACGCAAAACTTTTTAAAAATGCAAAAGAAAAACGTTTCTGTTATTAGTACGTCGTTGTTGTGTAAAAATACCGTAAGACTGCTTATTCGCTTTTCTCACAACATCTTTCTCTTGCTATTACAGTCATATACAGAATATTTCATTTCATTTACACAGATTTAAAAAAACGGCATTTATTTTATCGAGACTTCTAGCGCAGTCACAGTAGCATGAGTGATGTTTATATGGTTGGCAACAAATGGGACACTACATTGGATCTGTTGAAATCTGTTGGATATTTACTAAATATCTTATGATGTATATGACACTTGTCATAGCACTTACTGTACATTTTATTGCTCTTTTGTTGATTTTGATTGCTTCTATTGTCCTCATTTGTAAGTCACTTTGGATAAAAGTGTCTGCTAAATTACTAAATGTAAATGTAAATATATTAAAAGCATTTTGGCTTCAATGAGATTTCCACAAGCAGTGATTAAAAATAAACCTGGTGTCCTCCATGATTCCTATTATTTCTGACAACAAAGCAATTAAACACAACAAATTTGTAATTACACCTTCAGAATTGGGAAGTCAGAAATCAGCATGTTAAGGCGGAGTTAGACAGCTTCTTGTCCATAATGCCAAACTAATCATGATATAAAGGCAGAAACTAGTTCATATAAAGCAATAAAGGCAGAAATTCACTGTGGTTTTTGTTGTGAGAACTATTGGATATGATGGATTACCTACTGTATCATCTAGCATGCCCTGTCCCACCTTAAAGGTCTTGACCTTCTCAGCTGTATCCAACAAATAAAACCATGCATCTTAATTTTGACTTATTCTGATGAATTAATATTCAATTTATTGTAGTAAAAATGTTTGATCATTTTATTAATTAATTTTAAAGACCAAAGTGTTTACAGTTACAGTAGATGTGTTGCACATTGTGCACACATCAGAAAGCTGTTAGTGGGCTACACCAAGCAATGTCCTTTTGAAAGGAGGAGTGTGTCTGTGAATGTGATCAAGCTGCCTTCAGATACTTGACTTGGTTTGCATTTGGCTCTGATTTGAACTTTTTCTGTGTAGAATTATCATATGCAGGTCTTTCACTGATACACACCTGTTAGTACTTAGGAAGAGAAGCTCTCCGTCTGAGCGTTTGTGTCTCGGTCAATAGAAAAACAGTGATGGTTTATCCCAGATTTGGCTCACAGTCAGTCTCCTGGAGAAGCTTTGCTTTGTTGAGATCCAGCATTATCAGCACCGAGTCGTGCAACTCTTTATTGTCCGTTATATTTAATCACAAGAAGAAGAAAAAAACGTACATTAAAGTACATTACATATAACAAAGCAATGACTTTGAACAGGTTAACCCCCCCCCCCCCTTTTTTTGTGTGTGTGTGTCTGTATAATGACCGCATTCCTGGCAAGGTATTAACTAAGTTCAAAACTAAATATAATTTTAGGTTTTAAAGGGGTAGTTTACTATTCCTTTAAGTGCACTCACCGTGAGCAGCTTCTTGGTAATTAAAGGAGCTGTAAGCGATTTCAGGCATTTTCCTAGTTTCCACCATTTTGCTAACTTCCATTACCAAACTCCACCCTCTCTCCAAAGACATGTCAGCAAACCTGCAAAAGGAGTCACTGAATTTCAACTTACAGCAACTTTATGACTAGTGTTTATTCCCATGCTGATGTTGTCAGATGTGCATTGTATTGTAAGGGCTTTGATTAAAAAAAAAAAAAAAGCTAATAACATTATTGAAATGCGATAAAGCAGATGAAAAGCAAATCATCAGTAGATAGTTAAAACGCTTACTTCATTTCAAGCATGGTTGGGAACATACTACTTCGAGATTTGTTTCAAGTAAACAAAGAAAGCAGGCAGCTGGATATTGTAACAGAAATAACTCAAAGTGCATCTGTTTCTAAGTTATGCACTAATTGCATTTCTCTGCTCATACTTTCCATGTCCCTGTGCCCTTTAGCCGATCAAGGTAAACACATAATCTAATCTAACTGCTTTTGCAGACTTGGAGAAGGTTATTGATCAAAAGAGAATCCACACACTGGTCTATGAATGAAGCCATCTAGGTCTAACGCATTTATATTCAAAAACTGGCAAAAACATCGAGACTACCATTTCATAACAATTCCAACTATTATTAGAGGAACAGTTTTTTCGCCCAGAAATTAAAATGATCATCATTTACTTCACACTCATGATTTTATTCAGAAAAATGTTTAACTGCTTTTATCCATGCAGTGAAAGTCAGTGGGATTTAATGTTGTTTATTCCACAGAATAAAGAAAGTCATGCAGGGTTGGAACAACATGAGGGTGAGTAATGATTACAAACATGTAATTTTTGATAAACTAAGGTGTCAGTTGAAGCATGTGGATATCAGGCACAAAACCCTGCAATTGTGGGGACAGTTAAGGTCAGTAGATATAAGAGCCATAAAGACCATATCTAGGTCAGCCTAGAGTCCCCATTTTACCACCGGCAATGCTGTAATATTTCTTGATTAACCAGCTGTTGAGTGTAACAGCAGCTGAATTTAGAGCAGGCCTCTCTGGTGATGGTCATTGCACAAATATGCTTACTCAGATCTAAACGTCCATTTGCAGAGCCTCTGGGGAAGGAGTGAACTGTAGCTCTCATGATTACAGTCTAACGGTCTGATTAGAGGGGACGTCATTGCACGGAAATGAGAATGAAATTAGAGGGGATATTCTTGCATGGAGATCTAATTGAAATAATATTACATTTGATCTGTGTCTTATCCAAGTGGTGGATAAGAGCAATAGAGGAGACTTTTATATTAACATATTTATGATTTATGGCTGTAACTGTCAGAATGCATCAGTATCATCATGATTTGGACTCGTACAAAAGACTGATCCAAAACACTTGACACTTCTATTTAATTAACCGTAATGCTTTTCTTGGGGCCTTATGGTTACCAGATTCCTTCACTGTTCATCCAGGGTTGTTTTGAATGAATTGTTAATGGAATTTGATCTGACTTTATTCAGACTTTTACAGAAAAGCAGACACACATGTATGACACAAATACATCATTTTAACGGTTGTTTTCCACAAAGTCTTCAAATAATGGCAAGGCTCTTTGTAAATGAATTGCTTGGTGGTCAGTCTGCATCATCAGATTGACTCAGCTTGGTTTTTATTCATAATGGGGAACTGACTGATTTGTTATGTCTCGTCTTTGTTCTTGTTTGTGAGTAATGGCATCAAATTTTTTGCTTATCAAAACAAGTTTAAGATCTATACACAACAAAATATAATTAAAGATGTCTCTCGGCATTGCGGCTGGCTATGCAATGAGTGCCATGTTTTTAAGATATCAAGATGTCAGTGAAAAAGTTTGTAAAATGTGTAGCAGACCTGTCCATTCTGTTCCATTATACATCCTGTGGAAGTGTGGTTTGATGAGGAACATTGCCTTTTGTAGCTGCATATGAAAGTCGCAGTTCAAGCTTGAATTGCTCCAATGGAAAGAAAATCTTATTACAAATCTAGTTTATTTTAAGTTGTTACTTTGTATATAATTGTAATGAATTACATATATACACTGTATATATAACCCAGCCGGGTCCTTAACAGAAACATTTTGTGGTACAGTTGTATCTGCTGTGTTTCCACGCTTGCCACTTGAGGTTCTGACATTTGTCATGGCTTTGTTTGTTTCATCGCTCCAGCAAGCACTGCTTGTTTGGACATTTTAATTCTCCACTTGGACTCATTATGTTTGGACTGGTAAGTCACTGCATGCTGATCCATACATACCATTACCGTGAACTATTCTGCTGACTCAGATTATAACATTGGCCTTCGTCAAAACAAAACAAAAAGAGAATCTCTGAAGAAAAATCCAAAAACTCAGCGGAAGCAAGAATGGAACAAGCAGTTGACAGGATTGTGACCTACACAGCCCAACCAACTTAACCTAAATTAAATTTTATTTACAAATTTGAAAAAATATATTTTTTTAAAGTGTGGTATAATTTTGAATGATTCATGTGTGCCAAATAAGTATATATTTATTTCTGTCATGACAACTCTCGGAGGGATTGGCATGGTAATGTACATGACAATGTTAATGTATTTGGTCTTGGCGGAATAGATCTGCTACGCTGCTGCTGCTGCTGCGGCAGAGCAAGTACCGAGACTTGCTACTGCCAATAGATCCACAACATGCTGCTGTGAGCATGTAAGAAATACTGCTGCTGCACATATAACATACATGAAATAACCCCCATATAGCATACATGAATCACCTCGTAGCAGATCTACACAGGTGGAGCTGGGGAAGGTGGAGGGTTTCTGAAACAAGCTGCAACTGCTACGGCAAGCACTTGTCATATATTTGAATGTTGAGCAGCGAGCTTATTGGCTACCGATACAGGAGAGAACCAATCAGCTGTGCCATGTGATAATGATGTCATTAGGTCAGCTTGAGTTAGACCTATGCGCCATCTAGAGTTTCATGCCAGAACTCTGTATAAATTTTTTTTTTTTTTGCTCACAAATTTAATTTAAAAAAAAATTTTCTTCTCTCTGTTGATAAATTCAAGAACGCATTGCAGTTCAGCCAATCACATTCAGATCTACTTCCAATAGAGTATACAACACTCATGTTTTACAATCAAATCAACAACCAATTAATATCAAGTATTGCTCTGTGCTGTTTCAAGCTTGATAAATTGTATCACTGTCACGATACAGAAATAAAGTCAGTTATAACGTCTATTTCATGCCAACTATAAGAAACGGAGCAGAATTGCATTTTAATTGTTTTTTTTAAAAGAGCATCTGCATTTTTTCAGGGGCGAACCAATCTGACATCTATGTCAAGTACTGGCCTGGTCAGGCTGTAGATTATACAGAACTCATATGGATGTAGCCACATAATGGCAGGCCTCTGGTGTGATGTCATTATAGTCTGTGTTCCTTCAAGAAGAGCTTGTTGATATTGGTATTAATCATGCATTTTCCATGTGATCTCAACATGGAATGAACGAGTAGGCAACATATTTCATATTTGAATATTACATGCAAATAGAGAATAATATGAAACACACTGCAGTATAAAGTGTGATACAATATAATTCGATTTGATCATGGTGAATTCAGTGTCCCACATCCCAGCTGTCATTCCTTTTATAAGCCCCTATAAAAGCCCCTCAGTCCTTGACACACTGACATACTCAATAGGCACCAGTAGACAAGTGAGTCATGCCCTGGCAGAAGTAAAGTATATCCTGGCATAGTTTCCAGGAGATGTCTTAGCTTTGAGAGAGGAAACATAAAACTAAAGCTCATGGCTGAAAGACAGTCCAAAGATTTATCATACCAACAGCACACTGCAAGTTTAAGCACTGCCTGAGGCCTTCCTATCAGCCCATCTTGTTATTGAATGCAATTTCCTTTCAAATCAGTTTAGACATTTCCAGGTCAATGATAACAGGTTGATTTCATTTCTTAATAAATATATGTGTATATGACGACGGGTTTCACATTTGATACAAATACTATAAGGATTGTGTAATTAAGACTTCGGTTTTACTATACTAAATAACTGCTGTGCTGTGTTGAGGGGAAAAAAATGAAATCGAGAAGAGCTGATCATTTCCATGAATTCCATGAGCTCTCTAATCCTTTGACATTGAGTTATGATGTAAACATGGTCTCCCATAAAGGTCGACTCCTGTCATCACCCTGTTATTACTGCCATGCAGGTAAACTGACATTAGTTCACCATCTTTTCCCCTTTGAATTGTGACCAAAGACATCTTATCAAAGGCTTTGCTGTTGTAGCTTCAAACATCAAGATATCCTATAGAAGAAGCATGAAAACAGAGGTTAGAAATTAAAACTAGGGGGAAAAAATATTTTTTTGAGAAGGCTGGTTTGTTCCATGAATGCAATTGGAAAATAAATCACCAAGTACAAGGTCTATTGACACCAAACAGAATACTGGGTGCAACAATTCAGTTCAATAAACGGTTTAATATAAATGAACGGCTTTAACGTGTCTGTTCTGACCGTCATGAATATTTGCATACCATAAATGCATCACAATTTTTAACGGTGAGTTGTTGTTTTGGCCGTCACATAAAACTATTATTTTGCTATGCCACAGTGAATAGCAGATAAGGAATCTGGAACCAACTCTTTTGTTTATGTATTCTTGTATTTGATTGTTTGATAAACATTACAGCAAATGTAAAAAAAAAAATTCATTTTAAAGCTGTTAATACTGTTCGACTTCCTTATTTCCGTTTTACAAATGTAAAGTTGTTCTGCACTTTGTGTACCCTGGTTATGGGTATGTCTGCTTTTCAATAAGTGCCACCTATAGTCAAAGAATGAAATTGCATTTTCAATTTGTGAACAGGCCTTTTAAGAGTTTGATAGCATGCGGATCAGACAACAATCAACCTTTCTGTTGTGCACTTTCTACAAAATACAAAAGTGATGTGCAACATATCCTTTAAATATTTGCCTACGGATAGATGATTACAAGCTAGCTTTGTTACGCAAAAAAAAAAAAACTCTTCCGCATTTATAAATGCGCAAATAATTGTAAATTATATTAAATTACAATAAGGTTATTCCAATATCTGATCATCAGACTCTTGTCTTTTGGAGTCTTTTTCTTGTGAATATTCTGCGCTGCTGTTGAATGGACATTCAGATAGACATGTCTTGCTTTCTCACTTATGAAACAGACATCAAGTTTATCTCATTCCAGAAGCAAAAGGCCAGTACTTTATACAACTTTGATTTAACACTGGCTGTCGGTGTAGTGATATGGCAGCCTCATTAATGTCTGCCACAGGAGGAGATAAAACTAATTGAATGTATGCTTCCAGATCTTATCATACAGATGATCTTCTACACTAATGAGCAATGTATGAATCTCACATCTCAAACTGTATAATTTAATTACTCTCCCATAGGAGCCCCTTCCTGGATCCTGCCAGAGTCTCATCTTCTGGGGGGGTCAAAATCTTTTTTCCACATTCTAGCCCTTTCACTAAATTCCTCCAAAGGAGTCCATGTGGATTTCTTTAGAGGTGCATCTGTTAAAACCCCAAATGCTCTCAGTTACTAAGTGAGAATACTTTATCCTTTCCTGTTCAACATTTTGCATTGTGTCATATCAATCTTTACAAGTAAGCACTCCGAGTGCTGCAGGTTCAAACCTTTTCTTCTGTAAACAGTTGCTGTAAGAGCAATGATGTATTAGTAGATCATATCCGGCGCACCCCAAGTATGTTTAACAAGTTTCAGAAATATTTCAATCATAAAGTTTAAAACAACTGTTCTGGAAGCACAGCTGAATAAATCTCAGTTTATCACCCTTTGGTGGATAGACTGCTCTACAGCAGATGTTAAATGATAATATAGGTCTCTTACACCATTTAGTGATTCATTGGTAAGTTTATGTCCAATCTGATGTCCAAGGAACATCTCACGCCTCTTACCGATTTCACTGGTGAAGAACACTGGAAAGAAGTGTCCATTGTTTTTAGGTTGTGGTTGTTTTGAAAGGAATTCTTTGAATGTGTTGTACAGCTGTTGAGTTAATTATGTGAGCAGGCTTGTGTTTTAGTCATTACTGGTGCTACAGGTAATTGTTATATAATAGTGCACTTACAGTAGAGCATTCTATGTGCTTAGCATCTGTTTGCGATCTGAGCCAGACATGTTGAAAATATGTTACACAGTGTAATCTGGGGTTTCTGGGATAATCCTGATTTATATTCTCTCTTTGAAAGTAAATCTGCAACATCATTGCATAATTAACCTTAATCTTATTCACCCCTTCTTATGTCCCTCCTTCATTCAGGTTTAATACTATACATAGAATAACTTACAGCTCTTTCGCTGGGTTACGAAAACTGGAGCTTCTTTTAATGCATGGCAATGATGTGCATCAAATTCCTGATGGAACATTCCGTGACCTCATATCCCTTCAGGTACTGTCAACTTTTTCCTTTGGAAATGTATTATTTCTGTACTTTTTTTGTTGTACTACTGTTCACAATGACACAATATATTTATGGAACAACTATTGCAATGAAATGACACCGAGTAAAAATGCCTCTTTCTTTGCAGATGCTGAAACTAAGCTATAATAAACTGAAGGTAATTAGCAGACAGACCTTTGTGGGTCTCTGGAGTCTCACTAGGTTGCACCTGGATCACAACAGACTTGAGTTCATCCACCCCAATGCATTCCAAGGCCTCACGTCTCTTCGCCTTCTCCAACTGGAGGGCAATCAACTTCAGCAGCTCCACCCAGCCACCTTCTCCACTTTCTCTATTCTTGGACACTTCCCAGTTTCCACCCTGAAACACCTGTACCTGTCTGATAATTTACTGACCACTTTGTCACAGAGGATGCTAGCAGGCATGCCCTACCTGGATAATCTCTCCCTGCATGGGAACCCTTGGACCTGTGACTGTCGCATGAGGTGGTTCAAAGTCTGGAATAAAAATTCGCCAGGTAATTATCATAAATATCGATGATCATGTTGTCGTTAACAAACAATAGGATGTTGTATCAGTTCAGAGGGAAAAGTAGTAGAAATCATAAACTGTTATTATCATCTGCATGGGATATTTGTGATTATACTGAACTCATAATAGTAAAAATAGTTGCAGAATTGTTTCTAATGCTTATCACTTTATTTGATCTTGATAAATTTCCACTTACTGTACTTCGACCACCTCCCTTTCTTTTCCAGGAGTGCTGAAATGTAAAAAGGACAAAGCCTATCCAGATGGCCAGCTATGCCCTATGTGTTTTTCTTCAAAACATCTAAAGAGGAAACAGCTCCAGGAGTTGGAGAAGCCCACTTGCAATAGTCCCATCATCAGCACGGCTCACAGAGACATTTCCCCAGAGGACACAGAAAGTGACCTCTTGACGATTGATGAATTTCGTCAACCCCTTGGCAACATTTCCCTGGGCCTGTCAGATGAACATGGACATCAAGTAGACTTGGAATGCCTTGTCACTGAGCCAAGAGAGCTGACTAGCATAGGCTGGGACTATGTTAACCAGTATCAAATATCAGCAAATGTGACTCTGACGTTAGATTTAAAGTGTGCAACTGACAGGTCCAGTTATGAGAGGTTGTGGAGATTGATTGCATATTACAGTGATGTTCCAGCCCACCTTCGAAGAGAAATTATGTTGAGTAAGGAACCTTACACAAGCTTCAGATATCGGCAAGATGTTGAAAGGGATGCTCTTTACTATACAGGAGTAAAAGCTAACATAGCAGCTGACCCACCCTGGATAATGCAGTCATCAATGGACCTTCAGCTAAACAGACTTCAGTCTACAAGTAAAACTGTTCGACTAATTCTAAGCACCCATATGACTGAGGTTATGGAAAAGGAATCTATAAGAGAGCAGAGTAGGGGCTGGGTTGTAATTGAGTCCAAGAACAACACTAGAACGATGCAGGCTGCTGTCGTGGGAAGTCCTGCTGAGATAGACTGTTCCATACAAAGCTCAGGGAACGAATCAGTTAAATGGATGCTACCAGATGGCTCTACTTTAAAAACACCATATAGCAATGGTGATAATAGGCTTTCAGCATCAAATGCTGGTCTTCTTAAAATCAAATCTGTGGACCATTCTGATTCAGGAGTGTACTACTGTATTGCACAGGTTTCAGATGACCTTACTATCCTCCCTTTTCGCCTAACAGTGGAGGAATCCTCCAGTCCACCTCCTGGAGGTGAAGGAGTAACAGAGCCAGTTACAGGATTCACAGGTGGACCTTTTTTCCTTCCATGTGTTGCCACCGGATCCCCTGATGCTGAAATACACTGGATTCTCCCTGATGGTAGTATTATAAACAAGTGGGTAAACATTTCCAGGATATTTGTGGCTTCAAATGGATCTCTGATTATTCGACACAGTCAGCTTTCAGACAATGGATACTATAAGTGTGTAGCAGGAAATCAGCATGGGATGGATACTTTGGCCAGAAAAGTAATAATATCAAGGCCAACAGGTTTACTCCCATTACGGAAGTACTCTAGTAGCCCTCAACCTGCTGAGGGAGTTTCAACCCAAGTCCTTGTGACAAACGACATGGAGTCTTCTGGGGATAATGAACCTGAAGAGTTTTTAGAGAAAGTGCTTACTAGGCAAGTGGATTTACCCAATCGGCGGCACGTCCCAAGTGTGGGAATAAGGAGAGTCCATCCATTTAGGAACTCTTGGAGACGCCCTGCCACACCAAGGAGGAGAGTAGTGGATAGGGTTAACACTGTAGAGTCAAGAAGAAACATTAGTGTGTCAAACAACCAAATAGACCCAAAGCGCTGGGCTAGCATTTTGGCGAAAGTTCGCAGTGGTGGAACTAGTTTAAAAACAACTACTCCAAACTATGTTCAGACCAGTTCAAACAAAATACAGGAGTCAGAGACTGCCTACACAAAGCAGTCAGAAGTTGCTAACAAGATTGAAGGATCATCTGCAGAAGATACAACAATAGAGGGCACCAGGGCACCAGTAAAGGATGTGTTGTACTCAGTCACAATGTCACAGATGCCCACTGAGGCTACAGAGTACAACTTGGATATAAGAGCTCTGGATTCTGAGGATTCGAGACATGTTGTCTACCAGATAGCTGCTCCTGAAACAGATCCAAATTCAGATTTGTTTACAGTTAGCACATATATCACACATCCCACAGTTGGACCACAGATGACCCATTTTACTTTGGGAGATTCAGAGGTTGCAGAAGGAGTTGCAGTGAGCACTGTGTGGAGCACAGCATCATATGGAACCCATTTACAGGAAAACCAAAGCCACACAATGGATGGTGGCAGGGTAACTGAAGCAATTCAAAAGTCTGATGGCAAAGAAGATGAAGAACGCAGGGTTTTGCAAAACCCTGAGCTTGTGGGAGAGGTTTATCAGGGAAGGATGGATCACAGCTTAGCATCGACCACAGCAAAAACCTTCACAGAACCAAGTACAGAAACTGCTGTGTACTCTTTTACTGAAATTCTTACTACAATTAAGCAAGGACCACAGACCCTACAAAAGCACATAACTCAGAAGAAACATAATGTCTCAAAAATTCCACTGCTTCTCACTGTGACATCAACCACCAAACCCACTTCAGGACATAAAGCAACCTTCACTAATTCATTTAATGCTTCTTCCTCACGTGCTAGGAACTCATCCAGTTTGAGGAGGAGGAATGGTGGAAGAGGAAGAAAGACTAATCGAATTAGAAGTAAGACAAACAGTTCTAAATCATCAGTATATGTCACCCCACAGCCCAATTCAGCTTCAATTGTGGAGGTTACAAATTGGTTTTCAGTCATTACTAAGACAACTGCCTCCTCTCAAACTAAAATAGAAACATCTTCATGGGCCAAAAGTGCAGGAGCCAAAATGAATATTACTGTTCCATTAACTGACAGTCAACCACCGTCACTAGGCAAAATGACTCCATTATACAGTGGCAGGAATAACAAAATCCATACATCCACATCCCAAGAAAATGTATCTATGACAAAGGATAGACACTCATTTGATTCTAAGCCAGCTCAAGAACTTAAAAACACTGCAATAGTACCAGTGTCTCCATCAATATTCAGTAATTTTGGTAGAGAACAAGAAAAGGCAACTATACAGAAAGAAAACAAATCCAACTTGTCCCCCCATATTACAAATCCTCCTGTGAAGGCAGACATCCATGAGTGGTTTACAAGCATTCATACCCCTGCAGCTAAAAAGTTTGAAGAGACTCAACAGGGAAAAATGACAAGAGACCCCAGCTCGATTCCAACATCAGACAGCTCTCATGCACAATTAGAGGAACTTCCAGGTGCAAGTCCAGATAAAACAAACAACCAATATAACCCCACACAGACTGAAAACATTCTGTCATACAAAGAGCTTGAAGGAAGGTTTTCTGTGAGGCCATTCACTTCATCTTCCCCAAACATCCAGAATGAAATTCTTAAAAATAATTTGGAAATCCAACATGGTTCAGCAACAGCAGCCACTACAATTTTTGAGGGGGCACAACAGAGTTCCCGGGTTCCAACTGGCAGCCCCAAAATCTTTCAAGTATTAGTGCTTGCAACAACCAACCCAAGCAGGCTTTCAACTGGCAGCATTCACGACAGAGAAGATTCTTCTTTATCCATGAATCCTTGGGCTCCATCAGAAAATGCTGATCTACCTCCAGTTACAAAAGAAAACATTATTGCCACAACAACAACTACAACAGCTCTGAAATCTTCTACAGTACATACCCATATGTTTTACCCAAATACACCCACATCTGTAAGCATGCTAGGTGAACTAGACGATGCTAATCACATTCCTGACAGTGACAAAGAGATATTTGTAACCCCAGGCAAAGAAATTATTAGTAAGATAGAACTTAGCAGAACAAATAGCAGGGCAGGACCTCCAGTCACACAATTTCCTTATCAATTAGCCAGTGTTTCTGAGGAAACAGTATCTCAAGAATTAGAAGTAGACATACACAAAAAGACCACTACAAAAACAGCCACGACTCAACCACTTCACTCAACTTCAACAGTATCTTCACCCAAGAAAAAACTTCCTGGTAGGCCAGGTGTTCAGGGTAGAGGAAGCTCTTTGATACATTATGCCACATCAGGAGGACCTCAACAAAGACCAACAGCAATGCCCGAGGGTAGTGGCAAACCTTGGATCATCAGCACAGACATTAGATCAGTAACAGCACATGCTGAGACTGATGCTTATTTGCCTTGTGTGACTGTGGGGAAACCCAGTCCCTTCCTTTCATGGACTAAAGTATCCACAGGTAGGAAATATATGGTTTATCATTATCTAACAATATTACAATAACGTTTTCAATCCTTTGTTGACACATGCATGTAGAAATATATTCTGTTGATTCTGAACTAACTCTGTCACTGTTTTCTTGCAGGGGCAAGTGTAACACAGAATACCAGGGTTCAAAGATTTGAGGTCTCCTCTAATGGTACACTCATAATCCACAATGTACTTCCTCTGGACCAGGGCCAGTACCTCTGCAGTTCCCAAAACCAGTATGGAGAGGATAAAATTGTGGTTAATTTAATTGTTCTGGCTGAACACCCCAGAGTGCTGCAGACTCGCTATAGTGAAGTCACAGCATACCTTGGAGAAACTGTTCAGTTTGAGTGTCAGTCCCAAGGGCTTCCTCAGCCTCGGATCACCTGGATCCTACCAGACAGGGAAATGGTACATTCTAGTGGACCTACTCATGCCAATCCTGAAAACAATGTCTCAGTCTTACCTAATGGCACGCTTCACATGAAATCGGTTAGTCACATGGATCGAGGAATTTACAAATGCATTGCAAGCAATGCAGCGGGTGCTGATACAATATCTGTTCGGCTGACTATTGCAGCCTTGCCACCCATCATTCAGCAATCAAGACATGAGAATGTCACTCTTCCAGAGGGAAGCGCTGCCTACTTGAATTGCACTGCCAGGGGTGCCCCTCCACCTTCCATTGGCTGGATTACCCCTGATGGAATGCAGCTCCGTCCATCACAGTTCATCAATGGACGTAACTTGTTTGTATTCCCAAATGGGACACTCTATGTTCGTAGTCTCTTTCCAACAGATGCAGGGAGGTATGAATGCTCAGTAACCAATGTGGTTGGCACTGCACGGAGGACCATTATTTTGACTGTAAGAAAGTCCATAATATACTCAAGAGCCAAGATTACATTCTCTTCGCCTCAAAAAACAGATGTGGTCTATGGAAGCAGGTTGCACCTGGACTGTATTGCATCAGGGAATCCAGAACCCAGGATAATCTGGAGGACTCCATCGAAAAAACTTGTGGATGCTCACTACAGGTAATCTAAACACTTCACTGAAGCACATCTCCTTTGCAGGATAGTGCATTCTCGGTTTGTACACATTAGACAAATATACACATAGCCACTGTCTTCCTTTCGTTTTCTCTCAGCATTTCTCTTGCTCCTTAAAGTATGCACTTAGACACGGTTTTCATAACTTTGCATCTTGTTTTGACTGATGAGACATGTTCCTCTTTGCATGCAAATCAAACACTCTAACTGCTCTTCTAAAAGAAGGGCACATCTTGTTATGAAATCTCAAGCATCATTTTTAATCTACATAAAAAGCAAAAATCTTCTTAGTAAAATTTTTCATTACAGTGCTCAAATTACACATATTAAAAATATATAATAATAATGTCTTTTGTATATTTCAGTTATGATCAAAGGATTGAAGTGTCTGCCAACGGTACACTATCCATCAGATATTTTAGAGAAGCCAAAACTTAAGAGTCCTAAAATGGAGTCACTCTTACTGACTGTAGGCAGGACCATTAATCTTAACTGTTCAATTGATGGGTCACCAACCCCACAGCTGACTTGGATCCTTCTAAATGGCTCTCCACTACAGGGTGGTGCACAATTCAGTAAATTCCTCCACAAGTCCGATGGAACTTTGGTCATTAGTAATCCTGCTCTCTCAGAGGCAGGCACATATCGTTGTTTGGGACGCAATGCTGCTGGAATGGTTGAAAGAACTGTTACATTAATGCCAGGACACAAGCCAGAAATCAATAACAGGTATAACTCACCTGTTAGTATCATGAATGGGCAAAGTTTACATCTGCACTGCTTGACAAACACTGACTCTGTCCACCTCGCCTAACATTTTCATACCTTTCAGTTGTAACAGTTATAAATTATTTGTTTTTTGAAAACTAATGTATTTCTATTTGCATATTTTTAATAAAGATGTTAAAATAAAATAAAAAGGTTGATGTCAGCCATTCTGATACAGATAACACAGATGCTACATGGAACAATGCCCTTCTGCGCTTTAGGGAAATGGGTTAGAAATCAGAGGCAAAGGTTTTGTCAGGAGAGTGATGAAAAGAGAATGTCCTCTGGGGGAGTTATTGCACTGTCATGAGAATGTGTTACAGAGAAATAAAATAACAGAGATTCAAGGGGGTGATTCCTTTTTAGATTGTATGTTTACAACAAGCACCATCTTGGTCCATTATCCTGCCTTTGGGTGGACGTCCCATACAAATATGATGATTTTAACAGTCTGCATAAACAAAGGCCATCAAAGGCTTTTGCAATCTGCTATTAAATATAAATATCCATATGTATATTCTTCAAATACAACATTTGTGCCTAACAATATGAAGCAACATTATGGTATTTTTTTAATATGATCACTCTCTAGCCTCTGCTAATGACTATATAAACATTCTCTAACCAGTAAATAAGAGCAGTTCATTAAAATAGAACTTTTGGAAACTATCATGTAACTAAAGTTTTCTCAAATATGATGAACGCACAGAAATCACATGAGCCCTCATCTGATTTATGTTTTTTTTTTCAACAACATACATATTTTGAGAAGCTAGTAACTATATGTCCTCTATATATTCTCTAAAAATGTGGGAAAACATTTGTAACTGAAAATGTCTTTACTTCTGTCTCACTATGTGGTACACCTATGTTTGTTACCATGCATAGCTTTCATCAAATTCACACTTAGTCACAACTACAGCAGAATTATTCATATTGAAGTAACACAAAACTGTGTGGAAAGCAGGAAAAACTGTTGATCCCAACAACAAAACCACAGAACGTGGAAGAGGTCAAATAATCCTTATTGGATTCATTCATGAGTCTGAAACATGTTATGCTAGCACTGTTTACTTCGCTTCGTGGTACATGTGTATGTACCCGACCGTGAGACACAGCACAGGCAATCTTTCAGATTGCTAAACTTAAAAATAGTGAAAGCGTTTTTGTCCAGTGCCATATGTTGATGGACACAAAAGTACGGTTAAAATACACATTTAGAGTTCACTTAGATCTCTCTTGTGCTCAGTTTAGAACACATGAAGAGAGAGAGAGAGAGAGAGAGAGATCTTTCAGAAGGGAGGACCTCATTATGATTTATTGAACCAAATCAAATTAAAGATGCTCTCTAATTGACTGAGTAACATAAGCATAAATAGTTCATGACTTCAAAGAGCTATCGTGTTAACAAGGCAGAGCCAGAGGGTAATAAATGGAGCTAATATTAAAACGTGGAACAAGGGTTTAAAAACAAGGTTCCATCATAGAACTGGCTTAGACTTTGTCTGGCCTCTACGTTTGCTTACTATAAATGTCTGGCAGATAACATTTGGAGACAAGGTTGTGTTAAGCATCTCTGGAGAGAGACAAATATGTTTTATAAAACTCGGCGGTACAATACCTTTATGATTGTATTTCATCGTCTTTTGAAACATTTTCCAACTCAAGACTGTTATGCTTTGCCAGTGGAGTTTGTGGAGGTGTTAAAGCTAGAGTGTTTATAGACTGACCTCTAGTGGCAAAAAATGGCAATTTTGCTGTTGGGCACTGCAAAGAAAGACATGTTGAAGACCATTGTTTGTTAGGCGCGTTTCCTCTTGGTTGAAGGATTTGTTACATTATTTTTGCTGGACATTGACAATAAATACTAAATCATTCTTTCAGTTCTTTTCTCATGATTTAATAATCATTGATTAATACTTAAATAACTGATTTGAAAGAGTAAGTCAAAATGTCTCCCTTAACAGCTATAGAGCATATTTACAGTCAATTCTTTAAGAAAACTGCAAACAAAAGATCACAGCAAAGGCTAAATCATACAGATAGATCTGATCACGTGTAGGTTCATAATACACAAACTGAATTACTAGCTTTTTACATCTAGATGTTTACATTTATATACGAGACATTTTTCAGAGTATTTTTGATATGATCCAGTGATTGCTGCAAATACACAACAGAGGAGGAAAAAACAGCTATATTTGAGGAGGGGGAAATGTAACAGTTGTGATGATGACGGATATACTGTACAAACAAAACTATATAGAGATAGTGTTTTATATAATCTCATAAACACACATGCATCACATACACACACAATTAATCAAGGAACAGGTCAAGTTTCCTCATGATGTTGTTAAAGGCGTCTTTACCCATATAATCAGCACGACCTTCCTCCCACATGCGTCGATGCTCCAGGTCATCCACCTCTGTCTCAGCAGCAGCCTGCAATTTAAGGAATCATATGAAAAAATCTATCTTTAATAACAATATTGCTATCAAAATCATAATGATATGTAGTTCTGGGGGAGGGGGGGGGGGTATACTAGTGGATTCATGACTGCAAATTGAAGTCTAAAAACTGTGTTAATGAGCCACCATTAGATGGCGGTATTTACAAAAACAGACCCATCTCAAACTTCATTTTGTGAAGCAGTGTTATTTTAGTATAAACATTTTTTTAAATACTATTTCAGTTTTTATTCATATTTTGAAATAGTTTTATTTTCACATTTTCTAATTATATTTTAGTAAAAATATTTGTAATTTTGTGTTTTTGTCATTTTATTGTTTTTTTTATATATATTTCTAGTTTTTATTCAATTTTATTTCAGTTTATTTTAGTAAATCAAGTTAAACAAGCTAAATGAAAATGTCAAATGTTGCCTTGCCAACAAGCTGAAATAAAATAATTGTTAGTATTTTTATCTTTTGTTTCAGTTAAAGTTAATTTGATTTCAAATACCCCAATGTTCACTTTGTTTTTTTAGTTTTTTTTTTATTAATTTTTTTAAATTAACAAATTTTAACTTTTTGAAAAAAGCTCAGATACTAAAGTATCTTGGAAAGATGTGATAAGTATTAAAAGAACTACAACAACAAAATCAGCTATTTTCCCCATAAGCAGGTAAATCAGCATATTTTTCTACATACAGCTTCTCCAGTGGCTGTGGCAGAATCATCAGTAGTCTCTGGTTCTGTGAGCTCACTCTCTTGCTCAGATGGAGGGCTGACTACAGTAGGGGTCTCTTCAGTCTCCCCACCAGACAGGACATCAAAGAGAATATTCTGAGATGACGGATTGAATAAGTAAGTAAATAAATACATAGGCCTTCTCCTAAAACACCTTTTGCATGACAAAATATATGCACATTCACAATATATGCAATAAATTATTAATACAAAATCAGGATTTGGAGGTGGAAGAGGGGACTAAGATGGGGTGGGCACTGGGCAAGATATGAAATTGCAAACTTTAGCTTCTTAACTTTGCTTCGGCTGAAGTTATGTCATGACAACTCTCGGAGGGATTGGCATGGTCATGTACATGATAATGTTAATGTATTTGGTCTTGGCGGAATAGATCAGCTACGCTGCTGCTGCTGCGGCAGAGCAAGTATAGAGACTTGCTACTGCCAATACATCCACAACATGCTGCTGTAAGCATGTAAGAAATACTGCTGCTGCACATATAACACATATGAATAACCCCCATATAGCATACATGAATCACCTTGTAGCAGATCTATACAGGTGGAGCTGGGGAAGGTGGAGGGTTTCTGAAGTGCACTGCAAAACTGCTACAGCAAACAAAAGCCAGGTATTTGAATATTAAGCAGTAAGCTCATTGCCTACCAATACAGGAGAGAACCAATCAGCTGCCATGTGACAATGATGTCGCCAGGTCAGATTGAGCTAGACCAGGGTTGGGCAAAGTGGCCTGGAAGGGCCAAGTTTGCCCATCACTGAGCTAGACCTATCGGACTGCGCCATCTAGAGTTTCATGCCAGAACTCTGTATTTAGCTTAATATTGTATTTTTGTTCAATGCATGTGTTCATTTATTCATAAAAATTAGTTTGAAATCAAACAATAAGCAAAGACAAGCATGTATGTAGCATAAATGCTTAATGTAATGAATTTTAATTCATAAAGCATGTACACTCTTGTGAGGTAACGTAATGTGTATACTTATTCAAACAATATCTGCACTGGATTATACAGGGAATAGATTGAATGGATGGACAGCAAACTGACAACAATTGTATCCTTTACTTAGATCAAAGATTCTGGCCCAGTTTAATCGCTAAGCCTTTGCATTGCATGTAAACTGAACTCTTCGCATTCATTGTGTTTTTGCAACTAACTGATCCAGTTTATGTTCTCTTTGTGTTGTGGTGAGTCACTGTTGGGTGTGTCACTGGATTTGTCTAAAAGCCCAGAGGGCACAATACAATGTTAATGTATTTGGTCTTGGCGGAATAGATCAGCTACGCTGCTGCTGCTGCGGCAGAGCAAGTATAGAGACTTGCTACTGCCAATACATCCACAACATGCTGCTGTAAGCATGTAAGAAATACTGCTGCTGCACATATAACACATATGAATAACCCCCATATAGCATACATGAATCACCTTGTAGCAGATCTATACAGGTGGAGCTGGGGAAGGTGGAGGGTTTCTGAAGTGCACTGCAAAACTGCTACAGCAAACAAAAGCCAGGTATTTGAATATTAAGCAGTAAGCTCATTGCCTACCAATACAGGAGAGAACCAATCAGCTGCCATGTGACAATGATGTCGCCAGGTCAGATTGAGCTAGACCAGGGTTGGGCAAAGTGGCCTGGAAGGGCCAAGTTTGCCCATCACTGAGCTAGACCTATCGGACTGCGCCATCTAGAGTTTCATGCCAGAACTCTGTATTTAGCTTAATATTGTATTTTTGTTCAATGCATGTGTTCATTTATTCATAAAAATTAGTTTGAAATCAAACAATAAGCAAAGACAAGCATGTATGTAGCATAAATGCTTAATGTAATGAATTTTAATTCATAAAGCATGTACACTCTTGTGAGGTAACGTAATGTGTATACTTATTCAAACAATATCTGCACTGGATTATACAGGGAATAGATTGAATGGATGGACAGCAAACTGACAACAATTGTATCCTTTACTTAGATCAAAGATTCTGGCCCAGTTTAATCGCTAAGCCTTTGCATTGCATGTAAACTGAACTCTTCGCATTCATTGTGTTTTTGCAACTAACTGATCCAGTTTATGTTCTCTTTGTGTTGTGGTGAGTCACTGTTGGGTGTGTCACTGGATTTGTCTAAAAGCCCAGAGGGCACAATACTTTTAAAGGAGGTGGAGTTGATTTAGAGAAAGACTCAAAGCGAGAGGCGAATCGAAACTGCATAGTGTCACTTTTCACAGTTCTTCATTTCAGTTTTTCAAACCTTCATTTCTCTGTGCAGTACCACTTACCGATTCCTCTGACTTTTCAGATGAGCTAGAGCTGATTGTTAGTGAGTCCAAAGTCAGAGGTAGAGAGGGCATCATCATCTCTTTGTGGTGGGCTTCAGTGCTGCTCTTTTGGCTTTGTGATGGAGTCTGATGTGTCTGTGGAGAAACCAACTGCTGTGCTGACTGCAAACAAAGAGAAAGACCAGAGATGACAGACAGTTTAAATACAATTTAATATTAGGTCCATTAAACAAGATAATTATGCTAAAATGAAAATGCAGTCATCATTTACTCAACCTCATGTGGTTCCAAACCCATTAACTGCTTTATTCAATGGAACATAAAAAAAAAAGATTTTGGTTTCCCATTGACTTGTATAGACAAAAAAATACAATGGAAATCAAGTAAGTCATACATGTTTGGATTGACATGAGGGTGACTAAATGATGTATATTTAAAAAAAAAGGGGGGGGGGGGGGGGTTAGGGATGGACAATCCCTTTCTCAGTTGCAAGTGATTTGGTTTGGAACTTTGGTTTGTATTCCTTGAATGCAAAGTCGCTTTGGATAAAAGTGTCTGCAAAATGCATAAATCTAAGTTATAAGAACAGCTAAATGGCCCACGTAGGTATTATTACTATGAACAACATAAAAAAACAGGTATCTGATGTGATTGTATCCTTACATAGTCTTCATTCTTGTCATCCTTCTTAAATTGTAGCTGTCTTTGACTGTAGTACTCCACCCACCATAAATTCATAAATTGCTGAAAGTTCTTGCTGGAATCCCTTAAAGATGACTCATTGGCAGCCTGTGGATCATATGAAAGGTGCCAGGGCTTAGTCCCACCCAGGAAGTGGACAATTTTTGCATGGTGGCCATACCTGCACAAAACCAGAATGCGTATGTTTTATACTTGTGTATGTGTTAAATGTCATATATGATTAGTTACTAAACAGTTCACAAATACATCACATGACAAACTATTGGTATACTTAATAAGAGTTTGCTTGAAAACTTACTGCTGAAATGCTGGTAGATACGTGTAAATGGCACCGGCTGTGAGGTTGTACACAAATGGTAAATGCTTTCTGATATCTTTTACTGCCCAGTCACTGAAGAAAGTGTTTAAAATGCCCTGGTCTCCTCCTATACATGACACAACATGGCATAATAATGTCATTAATACATGTATTGGTAGTGCTAAATTATTGTGTAAAGAAAGAAAAAAATAAAGAAAGAAGTAATCAATCAATGCTGCATACACTACCATTCAAAGTTTGTGGTCAGTAAGATTTTTTATTTTTTTTGAAAGAAGCCTTGTGCTCATCAAGATTATAGTAGAATACAGTATGAAACATTAAAGGCATAGTTCACCCCAAAATTGTCATCATTTACTTATTCTCATGTCATTCCAAACCTGTATATGTTTGTATAATTATGTTGAACATTAAAGAAGATATTTTGAATAATATTGAAGAACCAAACTGTTGTTGGTCCCCATTGACGTCCATAGCATACTATGGAAGTCAATGGGGGACCATCAACTGTTTGACTACAAGCATTCTTCAAAATATCTTCTTTTATGTTCAACATAAGAAACTCATTCAGGTTTGGAATGACATGAGGGTGAGTAAATGATGACAAAATGTTAATTTTTGGGTTAATTATCATTTTAATATTACACAAAACTGTAATATTGTAATATATATATATATATATATATATATATATATGTAATATATAACCATCTCTGTTATATCTAAGATAAACTCTGGTAAAATTATTGAAATGCATTACATTTGTTAATTTATTTGTTGATCTATAAAAATTAGGGGTGTAACGGTTCAAATTACTCACGGTTCGGTTTGTATCACGGTTTTACAGTCATGGTTTCGGCACGGTTCGGTATGTGCCATTTTAGGGGGAAAAGGACTATACTGTCAAATAAAGAAAATAAGAACAAATAATCCAACTACAAGCAACAGCACAAATAAATACAATAGAGCAAAGATAAACAAAATGAAGAGTGCTTTGAAGGTTTTTTAGGTAGGTCTAACATTAGTTTTTTAGGTACAGAAATTGAATAAAGTAATGAATGTAAAATAACATTGCATATTTGACTACATAAATTGACGATTAATCCTTATTAAAGTTACTTAAGCTATTCAGTCAAAAGCAGTGAGTGATTTCCTTGTTGATTTTGGCCTGTCTAATTAATATTCATGAGCCTCTCTTCTGAGTGACGCACGGCCAGGCCAACCACAGGTAACTAGGGTCAGCGACGATAAAATTGTAATATATATATATATATATATATATATATATATATATATATATATATATATATATATATATATATAAAGTAATATATTTTCAAATGTAATTGATTCCTTTGATGCAAAGCTGAATATTCAGCAGCCATTACTCCAGTCTTCAACATCACATGATTCTTCAGAAATCATTCCAAGATGCTGATTTGCTGCTTGAGAAACATTTCTGAATGTTTTCAGGATTCTTTGATAAATTGAAAGTTCAAAAGAACTGCATTTATTTGAAATCTTTTGCGATATTTGGAATGCCTTTACTGTCACTTTTGATCAATTGGATGCATCTTTGCTGAATAAAATAATTCATTTCTTTCAAATGAAATCTTACTGAAACCTTTGAATGGTAATGTATATGCGCTTCTCTTGTTGTTTTTAAAGATAAAAAAATACAAATGTGACAAAACAGCATTTGAGGCTAATTAAAGTTCCAACAGGCTTTGAGTGCATCCAATTTAGCCTGAACTTAAAAGATCTGAATGTAATATCAGCTAAATATAACTGTGTGATTCACCATCAAAGCTGCCGTGCTGTGCAGTGTGTTCCAGTATTTGGGTATGGGTATTCAGGGAGGGCCTAAACACAAATACCCCAGAGTTGAAGCAATCCGGCCAGCCTGGATCAGGAGCAGCAGACAATTCTTCATATTCAAACAGCTCATCAACATTACAGAGTACCTGCGGCACAGAGTTATATTACAGCCACATTTTGGGACCAACACCTCATGCATTATTCTCTAAAAGTCTAAAATTCTCTAAAAGGTTACCTGCACTGTAACATATGTTAATTTTATTATTGCCTATTGTGAATACAAGGCTATTAATAAAAAGCCTATAACTTTGCTTTTGGATATATACTGTATGTTCCTAAAGCAAAAACTTTGAACACCTTAGTGTTTAGTAGCCATCTTTACTGTCAAGTACTCACGAGTGTGTCTGCATCCAAGAACACACACTTGCTGTACTGTGTAAGGGTCCAGCAGTGGAGTTTGGTGAAGGTGACCCCCAGTTCAGGACGTCGCAGCCAGGTGAGATGAGTCTGGTCTCTACTGTCCAACACATCTACCACTACAACTTCATCAAACACGTCCTCCAGGGCCAATCTAGGCAAATGCATAAAAATCAATGAGCCAAATAAGTCAAAGACAATCCAAGACAGATGGGAAGCAACCGAAAATAAAATTAATGTTGCACTGAAAACTATTACAGACTTGCAAACGCATGGCAAGGTATAATTAAAAGCAGGGTACAGCATGGGATTTACATTAATGTTGTTTCAAAATGAATGGTGGAGGATAGTTACCCTCTCACCTTGATGCTCTGGAAACATTGGGGGAAACCATAGCCACTAACTTCCTTGATGTTCCATGCCTGCGCAAACTTTTGCCTACCACTAAACATCCCATGCTATAGGCATCTGTGGTGGCCAGGGTCACAAAGGCCTGAGCCTCTGAGAGACAGATAAAACATCAGACAGAAATGGTAAAAACAGAGGTCAAACATGCAGTAAATGTGCTTTGGGTCAACTTATATAATATACCATATGCATTACTAGTCAAAAACATTTTTTTTTAGACACATCTGACTTAAACGATGATCTTATATTTTAACCGAACTTTTGTTTTATTCCTAAATGCATGAAATTAGTATTATTATTAAAAAAATTTGACAAAATGGACCAGATAGTGAATGAAAAGAAGTCATAAAATTATTTATAATAACCTTCCATGGTCACATTTTATTTTAAGGTCCAGTTCTCACTATTAACTAACTATCAACTGCAACTTTTGCCTCAATAAACTCCTAATTTGCTGCTTATTAATAGTTAGTAAGGTAGATGTTAAGTTTAGCTATTAGGGATGAAAAATATGGTCACGCAGAATATGTGCCTTATAATAAACAGCCAATATGTTATTAATAGGCATGCTAATAAGCAACTAGTTAATAGTGAGAATTGGTCCCTATAATAAAGTGTTACCGGTTCCATATAACATTTGTTAACATGAACAATTAAAAATACTTCTGAAGCATTTAGAAATCTTAGTAAATGTTAATTTCAACATTATTAAAATCAAAAGTTGCATCTGTTAATGTTTTTTAATGTGCCTGAGCTAACGTGAAGTAACAATGAATGCATTTTTATTAATACATACTATAACAAATGCATTGTATAAAAAAAAGTGTGTCCACCTTTTGACTTGCATTAACAAGGAAGTTTTCCAAATGCATGGCACTCAAGGTCTCAAGTTTAACTCAATGGCCCATCACAATCAGGCGCCAGTGTGAGCTGGTTACTGATATACACTATCTATCACCACTGTTGTCTTCCTGTCCCCTTTTTCATTGGCAGACAAAGGAAGCCGATGGCACAATGACTCTTCACTGTATGGCCAGTGATTGAACTTAGAATGAAACAACAGGTTTGAAATGCAAATAGAGTGCATACTGTTGGTGACAGCACATGGAATAAACAATTTCTTTCAAACGCCAATTTCATGTAAATAACTAAATTTGCTTGAATATGTCAAAACACATCACACACCCTACCCAGTCAAGGATTTAAGGGTGCTCAATTAGGCTATATTTTTTTACAGTCTAGTGTATGATATTTGGACGAAAACGGTATAAGAAGGGTGAACTTACCCGCCATCTCAGTTTTTATATCGCTCTTCTGAGTAATGAGGGAAATCTGTATGGAACAAGTGCTATAAAGCAAATAGCAGCGTTTAAAATAAATGGCAAGTCGATGAAACGATAGTCGTGCTATCTTCAAATAGCAGCGCGCCTCAGTCCATGCTCAATGACAAGTGAAAACTGTTAGTAGCCTAACGGTCACGCGACAGGGGTCATTCAACCCCCACTACTACGATTGAACATAGATCTACCGTTATCGATTATAGACTCATATAACTTATTATGCTGAATACTGAAAGAAGGAAAACAAGCGCGGCGCTGAATGAAAGAACACAATGTTTCAGCAACATCAGAATGAACAATATGCTTAATCCAGAAATGGACACATACTTTATTTGGTTAAGAAAAGCAAATGCATATTTTAGACACTTTATTATACATACAATAAATCATCAATCATAATTTCTCTGGATGGTAAAAGAGGTGCATTACACACGCATTCGATTTTAAACATCCATCTTCAGCCGTATTTACAGTAATAAGAGTATTTTTATAATTACCTTGTCTATTAATCCATTCAAATGTAAAAATAAAAACGCAAATGATACAGAAATTAGTTGGCATCCCATAATTTTAAACTAGTTACATTTTATTTGGTTACACTTTATTTCGATAGTCCACTTTAGACATTCTACTAACTATAAGTAACTTTGTAACTTTTATTTCGATAGTCCACTTTAGACATTCTACTAACTATAAGTAACTTTGTAACTACATGTCAACAAATTCTAATTAATTTGCAACTACATGTCTACTAACTCTCAGAGTAGACTGTTAGGGTAGGTTTAGGGTTAGTAGAATAAGTTGAAATATACTTGCAAAGTTTCTGATAGTCAGTATGTTGTATGTTGTTGACCCATCAAAATAAAGTGTTAAAAGATATTAAGCAGACAGTCTACTAATACTCTAATGACTGCTAGTTGACATGTAGTTGCAAAGTTACTTACTGTTAGTAAAATGTCTAAAGTGGACTATCGAAATAAAGTGTTACCTTAGTTGACATTTTGCCATTAGTAACTCGTAGATTCTCATCAGCATACACTCTTAAAAATAAAGGTGCTTCACGATGCCATAGAAGAACCTTTTTGTCTAATTGGTTCCATAAAGAACCTTTAACACCCGAAGAACCTTTCTGTTTCACAAAAGGTTCTTTGTGGTGAAAGAAGGTTCTTCAGATTATTAAAAGGTAAGAAAGAGATGGTTCTTTAAAGAACCTTTGACTGAATGGTATGGTTCTATGGCATCGCCATACATTATCAGCAACCTCATCCTCCTCTTCCTCATTGTCTTCTGTTTGATTGGGAAAGAAGGCAGTTTCTTATTCAGAGTAAAGCAAGAATGAACAAAAGCCTAACTGATGCATTCATCTATATATAGACAGCTTGCGCTTTACAGAAGCAAGTCCCTGGCTTATGCAACTTGCTGTACTTCTACAAAAAGTGTAACAATTTGTCATTTTAAAGTGCATTATCTTACATTGGCACTATCTGAAATACTAAAAGAACACTAAAAGCCATTTAGTGACTCTACCTCCTCTAAAGATGAACAATTAGTTACACAAAAGATTGAATACAGAATAAAAAATACATTCTTAAACAAAATAAAGATTAGAGTCAATACAACTTAGATAATCCAATAAAAAAAAGAAAGAAAAGAAAAACACACTTACACTAAGATTCTTAAAACATTAGTTTTAAACCAGCCTTTCATGTAACAGATGTTTCCCATAGGGTTAGGCTCTCCATAGCTGTACATGCTCAGTGTGCATATATACTTTCAGTGTGCAGATCCAACGCAGTTACGATGAACGGAGCAGGTTGCTGAAAACTTTGGGAGAGAAAATAGTAAATGAGGTTATCTACTAGGTGAGACTTGCATCAGAAAACATGAAATCCATTTAAAAGAAAGCTGGTCAAAGAAACAGAACTTCTCTCCATGTTATGAGCGAAGGTTGAAAAAAAAAAGATAACTTTGTATAGGACATGGTGTCAGAACTGCATTCTTAAATTCCCATTAAGCTTAAAACATAACAAAGGAAAAATAAATCATTACAATAAAACATCGTACCTTGAGGATCAGACTGAGTACCACGGGTTTTGCCACTCTCTGGATCCTCCCCTATAAGAAAAGGTACTTTTTAGCTTATCCCATGATTTAATTTTGTTAAAGCCATTTTCATAAATCCTGTTACTAAAGTCTTATGTTCACATAACTTACACTTGGACAACACCGTACTAATTGTACGGTTAGCCTCTTTTTAACACTCTCTCAAAAAACACGACTCTGGTGGGACTCGAACCCACAACCTTTGAATCACTTCTCTAAGTGTAGCTTAGAAGTCCAATGCGCTATCCATTGCGCCACAGAGCCACTTGTTGAGGGCCCGAGGGCTTTTGTTATACAAGCAAAGCAGTTAAACTGCTTACCACGTCATACGCCCAACCCCCACTTCCTCTACAAGAGCTGCTGCTAGTTGAGCTACCTCAAAACAACCCAAGTACTGTGGCTCCCACAAGTGTTAATATACAATTGTGAATCAAATGATTCAAATGTTTTAAGAGTAAAAAAAGTTTGAAATCTAAAGAGGTGTTTTGTTTTTGCAATCAGAACGGATCAAAAAAGTAAGCAACTTTTATAAATCAAAACCAAGGTAGTGCTTATATAAAGATTCTGATTCTTTCACTGAAGAAAAGTGCCAAACTCACCTCCTTGTACTTTGAAACACAGTTTCTTTTTCTGGTAAGCAAAGTAACTTGAGGCGGCACCGAGGAGAGCAACACCCACAGAACTGATGATGGCAGTCATGGCTCCGCCTGTGGGATACATTTAAAGTGATAGAACACATAATAAAAGAGAACAAGGGCTGGTTTTAAAAAGAGTGTGCAATTTTTTAAATGGCTTCATCGGTTACTAATTAGAGCTTGATAACAAAACTACAGCAACATGGGAATATAACAGGAGGGCAAGCAAACGGTAATAGTTTTGGCCAGTAGGGGGTGCAACGGCTGTTTCCTATTCTCCACAGAAAACTTGGCAAATGTTACTGTAAGTATTGTTCTTCAACTAGACCTGTTTTTAATTGAACAGATATAGCAACTAGTACAGTTTACAGCACGCATACAGACATACTTAGGGTTTTGCCTCATTTAAAATCATACAGTCACTAAACCAAATGATTTAATTGTACTATAGAAAGAGAGAGATTCATAATACTAAAAGTGAGTCTACATATTTGAAATTGTGCAATTTACTAAGCTAGAAATTTAGTTGTTGAGTTGTTGTGATATCACTGGGGCATGTTATCCAGTGTAAACATGCTAGGCGTTGCCTGCTAAACTCATTTTTGTGTATGCACACACATCACACATGCAGGAGGAGGTCAACCGACTAAGCAAACTACTTATCTAATCTAATGACTGCAAAATAATTTCAGATCTGAAGCGATGCAGATTTGTCTCCCTAAACTTCAGGCAGCTAGATAAGAGGCAACTGCTAATTAGCTGGCAGGCCAGTGATCTTCACACATGCTCAGTACATTCTCACTGTGCCATTGTTGATGGTGTTTACACAGCGAGATGTGCTGACAATTAAAAGAACAGGTCGCAGCTGTAGGGCCGTGACTATGACATTAACCAAACAGAGGGAATTCTCATATTTCACTTTATTAAAAAGAATCACAGATACAAAAAAGCTGCTAAAATGTTTCAAGAAATCGAAGAGTGACAGAAAATAGCTACTTCTGTGGAAAAGAAACCAGACAAACCGTGAGCCTGAACAAAAACTGAGAACGAAGAACAAACACCAAAGAATCCAAATGTTATGAAATGTGATTCCAATCATATTTTTTACAGATGCGTCTCAGTCTGGATGGCTCTGGCTGCTCAAATAGGATTTCAAATGGTCTTTTGCGACATGCTGCATGGTATATACAATATATACTAGTCTCCTCCATTGCAGAGTTTTTCTTGTGCAACAGAGGAGTTTCGCAACTGTGATTTGACAGACGCTTATTTGGCATTCGAGATGTCTGTTTTGAAATCCTCATCAAAAATGTGGGCACGTCTGCGTCATAACCAAAGCAACCCATGCAGATAAAAGCAAAGAAGGTTGCTATCCAGGATAGTTAGAGCTCTGCTTTTTCCTCTGTTACATTCAGAAGTCCCCGTAACTGCTCTAGCACGGGATTTACTATTTGATTAAACTGGGAAATCCAAGCACTGAGGCCTTCTGGTATATTATCGACTAGCATCTTGATAATCTGGAGCCACTGCTGGTTAAGATCTGCAACGACAGGCAATCGAAGCAGAGATTTAGGGCACAGCCACTGGCAGAATGAACAGGCAAAACAATCAGTCTTCAAATATACTAAAAGTACAGCATACGACTATTCACCAACCATTTACTATTCCGACACATGCAGAACACATCTGCCAGCGGAAAACCTCAACATGTACTACCCACAATAATTGTTTTTGTCTGTTGAACCGCCCTGTCCTTATATAAGAACTGTGTGACAGTTAGTCATCAGACTAGTGCAGTTTTCATGGTCTTGCTATGTAGGCTAAAATATTTTAGCTTTGTGGTCAGACTCATGAACTCTCTCATTCTTGATTAAAGAAATAATCTGAAGCAGGGGATATGCGAACTCCACTGGGAAAGACAACAACACTGGCACGTAAACCAAGCTTCGGAAAGGACAAACAGCTAGAAGTGAAGTGAGGAACAGAGAGTGAGTGAGAGCTAAACAAAGACACTTCCCAGAGGCACTCATTTTCATATATTTTGGTGGACTCCTTAGGTAAACTCCATAACAACCTTCACTTTGTGGCCAACAGTTTTTCCAAAACAATTACTGATAGATGGACTTAAAATCTTAAGTACACTTTGAATAAAATGAATACATGCTTAATATTTACCTTGAGGTTGATTAGAGGCTCCACCTAATGAGAAACATAAATTAATTTCAAGAAAATCTTACTATTCAAGATTACAAAATAAAAATGAAAAGTTATCACACCATATTGCAAGTATTTGCCATAAATGTAAGGAAATAAATACCATTTTCATTAGACTGAGGAACATCTCCTGCTCGTCCTTAAAGCAAACCAAAAACCACAGTCAGATTCATTCAAAGCACTGATGTACTTCATAGAAAACATATTTAATAACCAATGCTTTCAGGTTAAAGTAATTGTGACTGCATTTGGGGCTTGCAAATGGGTTGGACTTGAAACTTGGCTAAATCGGAGTCATAGAAACTTAAGAAAAATAATGATGCAAACCTCCACTTTGGCCTCCATCGGGCTTGTATTCACCCCCTTCGTTCACATCAAAGAGGTCTTTGTCATCAAAAGTTCCACCACCTTGATAAAAAATAAATGCAAAGTTTCATGAGAACAGCAGTGTAATAGACTTTTTGAAGTGTAAAAAATACACTATTTTTAACACAATTTTGTCTCTTCACTGAATTGAAAATGACACTAAAACAATTTATGTGCACACATTTTATCAGTCGGACACAGACACAAACACTTAAAGGAATCTTGGTGTTCATGCGTTTCTTTTAATGACAGCAGTCAATATACCAATTGAACAATTATTTGAACTGTACATTGAACTAAACATCGGAACATTTATTTTTATGACAATTATCTACAAAGTGTGCAGCTTTAAAAAAAAAAAAAAAAAAACTTTTTTCAGGTGGTTGACGCAACATTTTCTGATGCACGCTCTCTGTCCGCTGGATTAAGTGTGTTCACCTGTGTGTGTGTGTGTGTGTGTGCGTGCGCACGCATCGGGGCGGAACTCCGCCGTGTGCGATACAGAGAGCAGAGGAGAATTGTAAACGCGTGACCATGTAGAGGCAGAAATGATATGCCGTCTTGTAAATAAGATAAATAACATAAGGCTATTTAGTTTGTTTAATAAAAGAACAAGGTATAGACCTGTTTTATAGGAACGGTAACCTTAAATGACTTCTGTTGTGATCTGGCGCTATACAGAAAATAAAATTAAATAAAATTAACTTGGCACTGGGAAAATGGGCATCCAATGACCCTTTAACAGGAAGGAAGATCTACAGGAGCAGGGTTGAAGAACCCTGGTCTTTTCCCGAGTAATTAAAGACAGCTCCATAGCTCTTCATTTGACCTCTGTTGTACTTTGCCTCTTAGTTGCCGCTTTCAGCTATATTTATTTTTTTTTTACTTAATTTAACACAACTGTGGCTGTCACAAGCGGTCATGTTCGCACATGACTGTTGGGGGGGGTTAACAATAGGTGATAAGACTGTGTGTGAACTGATTTTAGGCTAACATTGTAGCTCTACTTGTGTTTTGCTCAATATGATATTAAGTGGTAGATCAGTGGGCTTACTGCAGTTGTATATCAAAGTAAGATTTTACTTGCTACAAAATCTATTTTTTTTTTTTATGTTCACTTTTTCAGTCATTACATTTACAGTTAAGATCAAATTACATTGTATTTTGGTGGCTTGATAGTAAACAACTTCAAAAAAACATTGCAATAAATTAATTCATGTAACTGAAGGCATGCATTATTATTAAAAATAGACAATGTGCACTCCATTTTTTTTCTCTCTCATAAACATAGTAAAAATAACTCAGAAATTACACCATTACAAGACCCTAACAAACAGATGTTGGCAGAAACATACCAGTTCCTCTCTCTTTGGGTGGGACCACAGGCTTTTTGGGCTCAGTATCTGGAAAGAGTGGGGAAAAATACAAAGAAAACGTATGGCATAATCTGTTAGTCTTTCAGATCATTCTAAATAGCACCTTTAAAACAAGAAAAACAGGAAAACTAATAGCACTGGTAGTAGCCATAAATAACAGCTAATTGTAGCGTTACATGACTATTTAATGAAACATTAATACCCAATATCTATTTTTTTTCTTAAAGAAAGCAAGAAAGAAAATGTAAACATAACAAAAATGCACACTACACACAGCCTGGAAGTTCCAGAGAAAATGCAAAAACACTTATTTTTACCTGGACCAAATGCGTCAGACAGATCGAAGTCACCTGAGAATGAAAACATCATGTTAGTTTTTACATTGGTAGCTTGATTACTGTACAAAAATGAAGTAACACCTGATTTGAAGTAGAAACTAATTGACAGTGACGTGTATGCATATGTATATTTTACCTCCAGATGGTTTCTTTTTATCTGCAAATAATATAAAAAAGGAAAAATGCAGTACATTAATTGTATTAAAGCACGTATTTACAAACAAGACAAAAACCATCGATAAATTACATTAAATGAGCTCAATAAAAACCTCCAAATAAATGCACTTTGGATCACTTAAACATTACTATACAATCTGGCAGCATTTCATTTAACAGTGTAACCTTGTTACACATACTTACTTTCAACTAACCCTAAACTTTAACACTAACCCATGTTGCTAATTACTATTTCTTTAATATACGATAACACTACAGTAAGGGCACCTTAAAATAAAAGTGTAACCCACAAACTTTACACATAATTACATAAACACCTCAGTATAATGTTCTCTTACCATCTTCTGATTTGGGGGGAACCACTGCAGGTTTTTTAGGGTCTGTGTACAACAAACAATGGTCAAAGTTTTTTTCATTTTGAATTTAGGGTAATTCAAGTTTAGTTATTAAACTGAAGACCAAGGCATGGTGGAATTTCAATTGGCATAACAGAGGAATTTACAGAACTGCAATTTAAAGAAATTCAACTGCATGCAGCTGCAGAATTTAATTAGTCCAATTTTTCCACAAAACCATTACTTTTTTTTTTTGAGTAATTACAAAATTAAATGAAAAACAATTCAAATCTCCAAAGGTGGTGTTCATTTTGCCATGCAGTGCTACAAAATGTCTATCATGTTACAGAGGGAAGAGGTAAAGCTTATACAGGACATTTCCAATTAAAATACATAAACAAATGAGGACATGAATAAACAATGAGTTTAATCAATGCACTGATCATCATATATTCAGCAGGCCCTAATAGAGGAAACCACAAAAGTTTGATCAAATTAAAGACTAACATGACCACAATTTATTTAAACTCTATTTGTGAATATCTCTGAGCTCAAACGGTCTTACCCAAATCGAAGGCATCTGAAAGATCAAATCCTACAAGAGCAAGACAAAACCAAGACCATTAAATAAGACTTTGAATATACTACCATGTGCCTAACTCAATCAATACAATTATGAAATATAGCAACTAAAATATGTTTGAGCGTAATGTTAAAGGTTACCTGATTCTGGGTTTTTCGGTGGGGCTGGTTTCACTGTTGGCTTCGCAGGGGCTTAAGATCATAATAATATTGTTAATTGTTTGAAACGACAACATAAATAATGATATACTAGAACAATATACACAGAAACAAGGTTGGAAGTATGGTGTTCCACATTTGCTTGCCACTGTATGTATCTATTGTGTGTCGTATTAGATTCACATTGTGACCAAACCCTCCCAACCCTTGATGTGACAAACCAAAACTGTATGTAAAATTACTGTTACCATAAAAATATGAAACAAATGTTTTCGGATGTACACTACACACGACACGCGATGTTAAGCATGCGACTGTGGGCCTGCCACACGAAACACCCTGGCAGAGGCCGCATCCTGTGGCTTACGTTGCCAGGGCAATGGACTGTTTTCAATATGGTCTACGCAAAACCCAAGATGATGACTGGTGGTTGAGTCACAACTGAAACCAGAGCGATTATTTTATCTGGGTGCATGTTTATGCAATTGTCTTGCATTGCATAAAAAAATTATTTGGGAAGAACTACATTTAGAGTTTGGGAAAAGCGAAAATTCAGGCAAACTTGAGTGATGCAAGTATTACTTGTAAAATATTACAATTAAAATTTGGGTGTGTCTGATTTTGCTTGTGACAAAATCTGCTCTGGCCTGTACACTATGCCTGTTGTGCTGCTCTCTGAGCATTTCTCAGAATTAAAACACTAAGCCAGCAAGAAGAAACTAATCTCAGATCGTGCCAAAACATCAATGTCCCATTTAGTACAAAAGAGAGTAGCTGTGGTTTACTTGGAATTTGACAGTTCGAAAACCCCACCCAGCAATACACTGTATGTATCTATTGTGTGTCGTATTAGATTCACATTGTGACCAAACCCTCCCAACCCTTGATGTGACAAACCAAAACTGTATGTAAAATTACTGTTACCATAAAAATATGAAACAAATGTTTTCGGATGTACACTACACACGACACGCGATGTTAAGCGTGCGACTGTGGGCCTGCCACACGAAACACCCTGGCAGAGGCCACATCCTGTGGCTTACGTTGCCAGGGCAATGGACTGTTTTCAATATGGTCTACGCAAAACCCAAGATGATGACTGGTGGTTGAGTCACAACTGAAACCAGACCCATTTTATCTGGGTGCATGTTTATGCAATTGTCTTGCATTGCATAAAAACATAATTTGGGAAGAACTACATTTAGAGTTTGGGAAAAGCGAAAATTTAGGCAAACTTGAGTGATGCAAGTATTACTTGTAAAATATTACAATTAAAATTTGGGTGTGTTTGATTTTGCTTGTGACAAAAAAAATTTGTGTTGCTCTCTGAGCATTTCTCAGAATTAAAACACTAAGCCAGCAAGAAGAAACTAATCTCAGATCGTGCCAAAACATCAATGTCCCATTTAGTACAAAAGAGAGTAGCTGTGGTTTACTTTGAGACTCACTGCAAAAACACAGAAAGTCATGTGATCAAGTTTTTTTAGCACACTGTTCAAGGCAACTTAACTGATAATGCAGAGCAAAATTTGATGTTTTTGGGGGAAAAAAACTATTTTTCTGTGACCTTCAAAGTCTAACCTGAGATTTGAGTTGCTTCCCAAGCTATAAAGATACCAAACAATGAGAAAGTTGTTATCATTGGTTCATTAACAATATTGTGTTCGTGTTTGCCAAAATTATTTATTGTCACTCACTTATATACCTGCAAAAACATTAAATATGAAACAGTGCAACATTATAACATGCCACCCCTGCAACTGCTTGCATCATGCATTGTTAAAGTAAGATTTACAATATTTCAAGTTGAACAAAAGCCTCAAACAACAGGCAAAGACAGTGTACTATTTATGGTTTGTTTTATAATTATAATTGGGGAAAATAACTGCTCTGTGAGGCAAAGAGAAACCACTAACAGCTAAATTATGCATATTAACATGTAAAGTCCATATTTTAAGTTGGTAATAAAAGCAAAGGTAGCTGGGAATACGTGGAAGGATCACTAATCTCAGTTTCAACTCTGCTTTATTTGTATGTCATGACTTTTGGTCATGCTTTTAAAAATATCCCTTACGAAAATTAACCATGGTTTTATTGTAGTAGAAGTATAGTAAGCATGTTTTTTTGGCGTATTTATGACTATTCTTATAACCACAGTTTTACTATAAATACCATGGTTAAACTATTGTTAGTGTAGCAAAACCATGGTTAATTTTCGCAAGGGATTACGTGATGTTACCAATAATACCATGGTACAGAAACAAACATTCTCCAACCCATTCTTCCCATAGGTTGGTGAGTCATGCAGCTTGTATGTGGAAAGATTTCATTTCAAAGAGTCAAACCAATGCACCAAACCGAAGTTTTTTGGTCATTCAAACATTCAACTTTTTCAGTAATACAAAACGGTAAATAACCAGCATAGTAGGCCAAAAATGTAATTCAACGCTTCAATTACAGCTTATTTACGAGCAATTAAAACAAGCGTTTTTATCGTTCATACAGAGCACGGTTAGCAGTGGCAATCGCCAAAAAGTGACTCCTGCGTCTTTGTTGCGTTATTTTGGGCACGATACTTCCTAGTGCTACAAATTACAAGCGCTGTTACCAAAACAACACCTCAAGTTTAGATAGGAAACCATACCTTGCGCTCTTGTTGCCACAAGACTTGCCAGAAGAAGTAACATCCACGTGTATGAAGTCATCATCTTGCTGTGAAAATATATAAGATTAAAACAAATTTAGAGCAATTTCAATAATTCGCAAAGATATAAGGCTTTACGAGCCTAGAAACCAACTACTACAAGTTTCTCGAAGCTAAAGTTGAGCAGTAACTAACTTCAGTTACCACCCCTCTGAGTGATCCGAGCGTGGCCCAACGCGGTTCCTCAGTTCGGTCTGTACAGTCCAATTATGATCCAAAACAGACTGTGCAGGAAAAAGGCGCGGCTCGCCACGCCCTACCTGCGCTTTTTTGAGCTCGTGAGTATTAGAACAAGCTTGGCTTATGTAGTGGATGAATTAATAAAAACATTCTTCATATAGGCTATACATAGCAAATTAACGGAAAATATATAACTCTTATATTGGACACACGGTGGACAGAAGATGTCTTAATCTTTAGGTAAAACCAATAATCTGCTGAAGGTGATCGTAACAAATTCAGCCTATGTGATTTCTGCCACAGCATTTTGTACAAACAGCGTGTTTACTCGTAATAGTGCCATTGTGTTTTAAGATTAAGTTTTACGTTGTTTTTTTTTTCTGCTCAAAAATCACTGAACATGGGCGTGCCACAGTTTTAGATGCGCTTCTAATTTTAATCATATTTGGCATTAGTGGTGGCAATAGCGCCCCCTGAATCATATTTGGCATTAGTGGTGGCAATAGCGCCCCCTGAATCATATTTGGCATTAGTGGTGGCAATAGCGCCCCCTGAATCATATTTGGCATTAGTGGTGGCAATAGCGCCCCCTGAATCATATTTGGCATTAGTGGTGGCAATAGCGCCCCCTGAATCATATTTGGCATTAGTGGTGGCAATGGCGCCCCCTAGCAGACAGCAAATAGACTGGTTTCTTACGCCATCTAGTGTTAATCGAACGCGTTGCAACAATAGAAGCGTCCAAGCAGCTCTCTACAGGATTAATTTAACTATGGTAAATATTTCTGATCTGACTCACTGAGAATCACCATTATCAGATAGGCTGACTTGACTAGCACAGTTGGGATTAAAGTTGAAATAAAACACAACCCATTGTCATCTTTGTCAACAGATCTGGTTAGAATATAATTCAAGGACACCTCATTTGTTGGACAAAAACCCTCAAACTTATTTTTTTTTAAATAAAAAAAACACTTTGTAACGCAACCTAATTATGAAGAGCTATTAACACGCATTAACATTACTACATCACATTAACATTCTTATCATTTAAGATTTAATTTATTTAATCTATAATTTGAGCAAGCAGTACTGGATGATGGGTATGCTGAAGGGACCTCAGAGTATCGTGCCCCCTTGCGCAAATGGTGTGAGAGATCACCATGAGGCAGCGCTCTTTCGCGTGTCATGTTTTTGAAGATCCCACGCGTTTCATCCTAGGTTCCCCACTCGGCACGCACCAATGCAGATGCGGACCGGATCGGACGCTGCTGGCGCCTGAACGTGTATCCATCTTCATTGCGCTCACGGTGTCTGCTTTCTCCAGCTCGCCGGTATCATGCAGTCTTTAATATCCCCAGTCACCAAAGCAATACTGGTTGCACTGTTTATTTTTGCGATCCTGCTCATTTTGTACGTGATATTATGGTATATCTGTCGAGATGTGGATTGTGATCACGGAATTTGATTGACATTATTGGATGGGTCTTTAAGGACATGCACCGGGTGTCCAAGCTTTGGCACTGACCAAGAAGGGAGCAAAGGGTGACTGGTAAGTTCCCTGTTACTAACCTGATAAACTAAGAGTGGACAGCACTGATTCGGTATTTTTGTTTTAATATACTGACATTGATTGGGGTGTCCTTTTCCACTAACGTGTTGCGCTTCACTGGCTGTCGGTAACCATTGAGAAGATCTGCTTTCCTTGCACCTGTTAATGTAGACGCATACCAATTCAAATCATTGCACATGTCCGCTTTTGAGCTTTTTAAACTAATTTGAATTTGAAATCGGGGACTCAAAAAAGGAACAACACGGCACCTTATTCTCGTTTAAATTAAATTCAGTGGACTTTTTTTCTGCTATTAATGATAAAAGAACTTGTTTGCTCATTAAGTTTATATGTAAGTACTGTATCACATTTCATAAACTCAATTCTTACCTTCCCAAATATACAGTAGAGAGCAAAAACGCTATATGAGCGAAAATGAACAATACAAAAGTTGAGATATGATATCGAGGGCTGTCAGTGGTTTTTAAGCATGGAATCATCTGAGTGCCGCCTGCTTATGGTGTACAGTTTATGGATGTCTCATTTTTTTGCTGTCAGATACACTAAAGCAAATCTTATACCAGTTAATCGCACTGGAGGTTTATGGAAACCTATGGCAAGCCTAATTAACATGTATTCAATAAAACCATTAAATTCAGTGGACTTTTTTTCTGCTATTAATGATAAAAGAACTTGTTTGCTCATTAAGTTTATATGTAAGTACTGTATCACATTTCATAAACTCAATTCTTACCTTCCCAAATATACAGTAGAGAGCAAAAACGCTATATGAGCGAAAATGAACAATACAAAAGTTGAGATATGATATCGAGGGCTGTCAGTGGTTTTTAAGCATGGAATCATCTGAGTGCCGCCTGCTTATGGTGTACAGTTTATGGATGTCTCATTTTTTTTGCTGATACACTAAAGCAAATCTTATACCAGTTAATCGCACTGGAGGTTTATGGAAACCTATGGCAAGCCTAATTAACATGTATTCAATAAAACCATATTTTGTTAGTATTATTATTATTTATTTATTTGGTTCAGGCTGTATGTATAATTAGTAACGAGTAATCCAATATTAACAAGTGCATTTTTCAATTTCCACTATTCAATGGATAGTATTTGTATTCCATATTACAGCAGTCACTAAGGCTGTCTATTCAATTAGTACTTATGTACCAGTACTTATCCCATTGCTTAACAGTTACAGTCAATATTCCATTGTTAGTGGCAACAAATTGAATGCATTTTTTTCCCAATAATTTCTTTGTATCTTTTATCAACTATTCACAGATTATTGTATTTCAGTTGTTTCAGCTAGTACAGGATTGTCCAATCCTGCAGTCCCACCGTCCTGCAGAGTTTAGCTCCAGCTTGTCCCAGTTTACCTACCTGGATGATTTTACTAATCCTGAAGACAGTGATTACTTTAGTTCAGATGAGTTTGATTGGAATTAGATTTAAACTTCAATCCCTCCAAACCCAGGATTTCTGGAACTAGTAACTCTCAGTAGTTAATATCCTTTTAAGAGCTTATTTATAATTGGATACTCGTACCTATATGTTACCAGGTAACAGTTATCTCAAGCTAGAATTGATTTTATATATGCAGCTAGTCAGAAAGGCCAATTTTAGTTAAGTTATTAGTAATATTGAATATATGATGAAAATACAGAAATGTACTGCAGAGTTTAGCTCCAGCTTGTCCCAGTTTACCTACCTGGATGATTTTACTAATCCTGAAGACAGTGATTACTTTAGTTCAGATGAGTTTGATTGGAATTAGAGCTAAACTTCAATCCCTCCAAACCCAGGATTTCTGGAACTAGTAACTCTCAGTAGTTAATATCCTTTTAAGAGCTTATTTATAATTGGATACTCGTACCTATATGTCACCAGGTAACATTTATCTCAAGCTAGAATTGATTTTATATATGCAGCTAGTCAGAAAGGCCAATTTTAGTTAAGTTATTAGTAATATTGAATATATGATGAAAATACAGAAATGTAAAAATAGATAGGCTATAGCCTAGTTGGGTTTATGCGATAAACGGCTTGCCATAGACACCTGTGGTTCGCCTGTTGTGCGCTTAAGATATGAGAGCGTTTGGAATTTGGTTCATGCTTTCAGCCATTCGTTATGGAGAGATTCAGTGAGAACTCATTGCTACAGCTTCATGTCTTTATATTTGTTCTTTTTGTTTTAATTCACCAATATATAGCCTATAGATGTTCCATAGTCGGCAAAGCGTTGATTATGCGTTATCGTTTCCATTTTTTATATATATATTTATCTATTTCTTCTTTTGCAAAACGGCTACAATTTCATCTACACGCTCACCACGCAAGGCTCTATTGCTGAAGAAAAAGCATGTTGAAGCTCATTTAAAGTTTGTTGCACAACATTTAGACAAGCCTGTGAAATACTGGGAGAATATAGTCTGGTCAGATGAGACCAAAATTGTACTCTTTGGATGCCATAATACACACCATTTTTGGTGGTGAAATGGCACTGTACATCACCCCAAAACATCAAGGTGTAGCACTGGCAAAATTCATATAATTGAAGGAAGGATGAATGGAAAAATGTACAGAGACATTCTTGATAAAAATCTGCTGCCATCTACCAGGATGATGAAGATGAAACAAGGGTGGACATTCCAGCGAGACAATGATCCCAAACACACAGCCAAGGAAACTCTCATTTGGTTTCAGACAAAGAAAGTAAAGGCTTGTTCACACTGGGACGAATATCGCGCGTGATTATCGCCGACGTTTAACGCCTCGTGACTAAACAAAGGGCGCCAATGTGAGTGTGCACACCGACTCGCAAAACGCGAGGCGTAAAAGCGTAATTTTTTAGAAACCGCCTCGGGCTTGTTTTTTTGGTTTGAAGGGCTGCGTTAAAAACTGTCCGAACAATGAGATTGGCGCTTTTGTTCACGTGCCTAGAGCTGCTGAAGTTACAGTAAAACACGACTTGGTGGCACTCAAGCACAAAACGGTCTTGCCGAGCACACATTGATACCTAATGACGAAGAGGAAGTAAGTAGACCAAGAAGATGCATAGAGGCAAGATGAATGTAGAGCTGCTGGTCTCATTGGTGTCTGAACACAAAGGGCTTTATGACAAACGCTTAGCGACTACAAAAATCTCGATAAGAGGGAGTTGTTATGGAGAAGAATTGCTGATCAAATAGGATTCGATGTGTACCGGGGTATTTCTGTTTTTCATTAAGTGCCATCTAATGTCAGGAAATGAATTTGCACATTCACTCGACTCATCGCCAACGAAATTCGCTTGGGTATGAACACAAAAGACGCGTCGAAAAACGTCGGCGATAAGCGCGCAATAATCATCCCGGTGTGTACGAGGCTTTAAGCTGCTAGAATGGCCCAGCCAATCACCTGACTTGAATCCAATAGAAAATCTATTACACCGTGTCTACACCGAACACGACAGCTGTCGCACCACGCCGCAACAGCTAAAGTTACGGCATGTTCACACTAGCAGCAACTTTGTCGTTAAATACAAACATTTTGGAGGCAAAAGGACTAAATATAATATAAACATGAATTAAATCCATACATACAGACAAAAATGAATGAGAAACAGAGCCTATTTTTTTCCCATTGCATATGGTTATCTATGGCTGAGAGGAGAACGAACACATGAGCTCTGCCATCTTCTTTCCTATTGGCTGTCGCTCCCGAAAGTCGCTCTTCATTTGCATAAAGTTGAAGGATTCTGAACTTTGTCGTGTCGCTGGACACGCCCCATCTGTTGCCAACGGCCACCGTCGCGCTTGTCGCAGGAAATCGCCAGCTCTCCACTGAAATGAATGGGATCGTGTCGCTTTGTCTCTTGTAGTGTGAACGGGGCTTTAGTCTGCACTGGACGACTGTTTAAAATCATTTGAACTTTGTGCCAGTACTTCATAAATAGAAGAAGTTCACGCTTGTAGTGTGAACGGAGCCTTAGAGTTCATAGAAGAGGCCCATGGAACCTTCCAGATTTGAAGACTGTTTTGTGTGGAAGAATGGGCCAAAATCACACCTGAGCAATGCATATGACTAGTTTCTCCATACAGGAGGCATCTTGAAGCTGTCATTACCAACAAAGGCTTTTGTACGAAGTATTAAATACATTTCAGTAAGTGTGTTCAATACTTTTTCCCAGGGTCATTCCATTTTATTACACAGAACTTAATTTCTGAACTTATTTGTATTGTTTTATTTGTATGTATGGATTACTTGGGTTGTTACTGATATCTGGTGAAAATTTCATGTCAACAGCACCTTTAGAAATATATTTACTGAGAAAAATGGTGATGTGTTCAATACTTATTTTACCCGCTGCATATATAGGCTTTATATATATATATATATATATATATACACCAAATTGGTTCTTGTATCATTGTATTCTTTACAAAATGACCACAGCTCCATTCATATAACTATTTTTTAAATAAATACATGCATACGGACATACTGTACATACATATTTTGCAATGATTGTGTTGACAGAAAAATAAATGATATATTATTAAATTGTAACACAGCTACCCATTATATTCATGCCTTAAAACCACTATCAATAACAGTATGAAGCTGAGAGGTGATATGAAATAAGTCATAATGCCAAATTGATTAATTACATTATTATTAATGTAAGTAAAATATGCAAATTCTGCCATAATTTACTCAAACTTATGTCTTTCCGAAACTGTAAGACTTTGGTTAATCTTCAAAACACAAATTACAATATTTGAACTAAAACCTGAGAGGTTTCTGTCCCTCCATTAAAAGTCCATGTAACCAAAACTTAGAAGATCCAAAATAATCATAAAGGCATTGTAAAATGAATCCACTCACATTTGAGCTTCCGTGTTTACCATATGTGATGTTTTTTGATCATTGTTTAGATTTAAATAAAAACCTAAATTAAATCTTGTCATCAAAGCAATCATAGATCTTCACAAAACGTAACCCCCCTGATTCATGTGGATTCATTTTATGATGCCTCTATGATCTTTTTGGATCTTCTAAGTTTTGGTTACGAAAGTACTGTTTGGATGACATGAGGGTGAGTAAATAATAACAGAATTTTCACTCATGCTCTGAATGCCAACTACACTCCATGTGCGCATATGTAACAAATTACTCAACTGTCCTTGGAACTGTGGAACCGGAGAGAGAGAGAGAGAAAATAAGAAGCGGTAGAGTGAGAGATGGGGGAGGGTTGGAGCTCCCAGGTTAAAAGTGCTGTTGTTCTGAATGCATTCTGACAAGGAGTCTGCAGATACAAACAAACTCTGAAGGGGGAAATACAACAGCTGTTTTGCTATCCAGCATCCAGAGTAAGAGGAAAAGAGGGAGAGAGAAAATCGAGTTTATGTGTGGGTGCTTGTTTGTCTGCAGGCTTAGCACTTCTGGAAAGAACGAGTGTGAGTAGGGATTCAGGTCAGTATTAGAACATGCTCAGGGGAAGCAACCTCCTTGGCCCTGAAAGGATAAAGAAACATGCCTGCTAAAAGAGATGAAGACAAGAAGAGGAAGCAAGGCAGAAGCTCCTCAGGTCACAATGGCACGTAATTATTAGTTTTTGATAAGCGGCATGGATTTAACCTTTGAGGACAAATCCTGAGTGCCGATGTGGAAAACAAAGTTGTCATTTTGTCACACCTCAGCCTCTTTGACCCATGTCCAACATTTTCTTTTTTTCCCCCTGAATTCTCAAACATTATAAAAATTCAGTAACAGGTCCATGTTTAAATTGCTCAGTTTCCACAATCTAAGACATTCAGCCTCTTTTCTCAGACACAATCCCTATTTATAAGGCCTGAGAGCACTTCCAGTAGAAAATGTCTGTTTACATAGTACTAGTCGAACATCAAGGATTCTCCACAACCTGCTGTCACTGCACCAAAGCTGAGCTCCAGGTTTGCGTTTCTCTCTCTTGAGGGGTTTTCATGGCACACATCCCTCTTGTATGACAGTAGGCTACATAAATACCTGTTTGCTCCCAACAGAAAAAAACTGCTGGTGCCAAGAATATAGAGTATAACAGCCAGAGATTATTCATATATATATATATATATATATTATATATATATATATATAGGGAGAGAGAGAGACAGAGGAAGACCAATAAGGGAAATGCTTCTATCTTGGATTTCTCTAATATAACTATTTTCATGACAAATTATTGTCAGCATAACAATTCAAGTGACAGTTTTAACTGAAAAATGAACATGAATTTCAAAATGTCTTGGTAATTGACAGCAGAATTTAAGCTGGTGATTTGGCATCTCCACAAGTAAACCTGATGATCCATGTTATCCAGCAAGATTTGAGAATGTTCCAAAAGCACATCTTGTGTAATTCAATGGCGCGAGAACATCTGACGCATCTATATCCCAGCTCTAGTTTTCCCAGAATGTTTTAAGAGGTCTTGTTATTAACACATTAAAAAGCTGATGAGTTGAATCAGGTGTTTTAATTAGTGAGATATCTAAAACATTCAGGTAGGTGGGTCCTCAGTACTGGAGTTTTACTTATTTAGAGAAGAATCTAAAGTAAACTGCTAAATTTGAGGGTCTCCCCAGTTTACAAAATGTAGGGGGAAAAATTATATTAAATAAAATAAACAGAAATTTACAGGGGGGAAATGGGCTGGAAGGTGATCAAAAGCATACTCGTACAGAATGACCTATATCACCCATTTGCACCATACATCATAAAATAACATTGCATAACATATAAGAGATTTTGATCTATCAGTCTATCAATATTTAATCTGCATCGCCTGATAACTGTACCCAACTGGCCGATTAAGGTCATCATAAAATCTAACCTGACAATGCCCCCCCCCACACACACAGGCACACACATGGAAGTTTATTCCACCTAGTTACATTTAAAAATAGTGCAAATAAATTGTGAACTTTAAGTAAATATTGTTAAAAAAAACAGTTCAGTTAAATTTAGCAGTTTTATCTTATTTCCTACCATGAAATGTTATTATTGGGTATCTATCTGCATTATGTTGGCTAGCTCTCTAGTTATTAGATCTGCACTGGCCACTAAAATCTCTCTTTTTATTCAGGGTAGGCTATCTCTTAAAGGAATAGTTCACCTAAAAATTTACATTTTTGTCATCATTCACTCACTCAAGTTGTGAATTTCTTCACAATATTTTGAAGAAAGTGAGTAAACAAACAGTTTCTTGTACCCATTGTGTGTCAAAGTATTTATTTTTATTTTTATTTATTTATGCTACACTATGTTATGCTAGAGTCGGACTTGTATCCCGAAGGTCGTGGGTTCGAGTCTCAGGTCCGGCAGGGATTGTTGGTGGGGGGAGTGAATAACCAGTGCTCTCTTCCACCTTCAATACCACGACTGAGGTGAGACCCTTGAGCAAGGCACCAAACCCCCAACTGCTCCCCGGGCGCCTCAGCACATACCCACTGCTCCGGGTGAGTGTTCACAGTGTGTGCGCGCTTGGATTGGTGAAATGCAGAGCACAAATTCCAAGTATGGGTCACCATGCTTGGCCACATGTCACTTCACTTACATTAACTGGATTTTTTGGGGGTGAACTATCCCTTTAACTACACTGTATGGCGCCCTTTCCCCCACAGAATAAAAAATAAAAAAGTACATTTCAATTTTTTATCAAACAATTCAGACTTTGTTTCTCGCAGTTTTGAGGAAAAAAAGTCAGCGATATAAACTTGCTGTTTTCTCAGAACTGCGATGAAAAAAAAAGACAGAACTGTGAGATTTTTTATTCCGTGGTGGAAATGGGCTAACGTAGACTGCACTATTTACTTTTCTTAAAAAGTTTGTTGGTAATCTTCTTCAGCTACATTTGTTTCGCCCTTTCTTGGTAGTGGCTACTCCCCGTAAATCTGCATCCAGACTCTCTAGTCTAGTGTGTCTACGGTGATTGAGGTAGAAAGCGGAACTATCGAACAAACAGCTGATAATCCTGCTGTACTTCAGCACGGCGTGTAAATACTGAGACACTCGCTGTCATCTTCAAACATGTGGTGGCTTTTGCCTTGTGTCCTCGGCTTCATCAGACTCTACTTAGACGGCGTCAAAGTTCTTCTATACCAGCTTTTCAACAGATCCTTCATCCTGCCAGGTTAGAGGTTTTTATGGTCACGGATTTGTAGTGATCTGACGGGCTTGTTTTATTGTCGAACAGCAGCTCAAACAGGCATTCAGTAACGTTATTTAGGAGCTGTCAGCTGTAGATTGGGGACGTTTAGAATCGCTTTGTGAGAAGTGCGCTTAAAGGGACAGTTCACGCGAAAACAAAAATTCTGCATTTATTTGCTCACGTTCATGTTCTTCCGAAACAGTATGTTTTTTAGTTTTTTTTCTCCGATAAACGAAATTAGCTACGCGGAGTAACACAATCAGTCCCCGCTCACTTATATTGTATGGTGAAAGGTTTAAGTTAATGAAAGGAGACTGTTATTTCTGTTCTACTGTAAAAAATAAATAAACAAAAATGTCAGTAAAAGATATGAGAGATTAGAGATAAATTATTATCATTTACAGTGTTTTTTGTTTTTTTGAGTCTACTTTCTTTGAACACATCCTTATACTTTCTGATATTGAAGTTTATTAGTTTGCATATTATGGCTGCTAACTTGGCTGTTATTATGCATAACTTTAAAAGAAATAGTTTAAACATGTTTCTCATTTGTTATCTAAACATAGCCGACTGTAACCTTTGACCTGTTTACTCCAAAGCTGAGGTCTTTTTTATAAAGACACTTTATAATACATTTCATTAAAAGTGATTACATAATATGGGTTGATGTTCACTTAGTTAGAAATGTACTGTATTTATAATGTATTTGTTTTAAATGTCTTATAAGTTTATTAGCCTCTGGCTGAAATGCTGGATTTCAATTATAGTCGCGTATGCCCATTTATTAAAGAATATGTAATTTAATTTATAGAATACTCTGGGTAATTTAGAGTGTTGCCAGAGATTCAGTGATGCATGCATTATCACAAACTAATCACATGTTTCTACTTAAGATTGTGCCATTGCAATTGTAGACGGCTCTTTATTTAAATTTAAATCACTGTTAAAGTTCAACCGTGTCCCAGCGCAAAGCAAAAGGATTAGACTCAAATCCATCCTCACAATGGTCTTTTGTATCAGAAATATTTAAATCTTCGGAAGCCTGACCGGATTAGCTATAAAAAAAGAAAGAAAGAAGAAAAAAAAAGGACATGATTAAAAAACACTGATTTTAAGACTTGTTTGCATTATTGGACTATGTTCTGAAAAATATAAGCTTTGCAATTAACTAATTTTAACTGGATATTTTAACATGGAAATGGCAACAAAAAGTAACTTTGCTTATCAGTGATGATTGCCATAATTTCTCTGCTTGAAAACACAAGTGTTTTTACACAATTAATAATAAGTACCCATAAAGCAAAAGAGTGAAGGAATAGCATCATAAGTAGGTTTATCACAAAAGCAGGTTATGCTGTTTTCATCAGTGTAGGATGCCGTTTCTACATTTAATGATCCCTGAGACCACGGCACATCCAAGAACACTCACAGAGGGATGACAGGATATGTCCCAAACAAAGACAGTCCTTGTCAGTGTAAAACATCTTTTTTTTAGATATTACAGAAGAAAAAAAATCATAATTTAATTTTTTTCATAATTTCCTGTCTTGCCCAGATTTGCCCAAGCAGAATGGAAAGGTTGCCATAGTTACAGGGGGAGCCAGAGGAATGGGATATGAGATTTCCAGACATCTAGCCACCCTGGACATGCATGTGGTCATTGGTATAGTATCATCTCATACCTGATTACTAATCATTGAACCAAATCCATTTCATTGGTGTCTTGACTCCAGCTTACAGATCAGTTCTTGTAGTTATGCAGCCTTTTATTTGGTTTTCTGCTACTTCTGATTGATTTTTAATATTTTCCATACCACATACAGTCAGTAATAAGTATGACTGGTGCTAACGGAGCACCAACCCAAAGTTTCCGCCCTTTTTTTCTCCCTGCCAGTCTGCATTATCAATAAGAGCTCTCTCCTGAAGTATGGCGTCACATAAAAGGCAATAAGAAGGGCTTATGCAAGAGTAACTCTCCTCAGATGTTCATTCAAATGCAGGACAGGTTTCTTAGGGTACTGTATGTGTAGGAAGAGAACTTGACAGAATTTGTATATGTACTTTTTTTTGGTTAAAGCCTGTTGGTAAAAGTTTGTGTGCTAAAATTGTTGTGCAATTGCTGCTTGAAACCTGAGTTAAATCTTTGCCTCTTTGTTGGTAAACTGTCAGAAAAAAATGGTAAAATTGTTTGTCGCTGGGGAAGGAGCCTATCCTCAAAGGTATGTTTTTGTACATCATCTACTCCTAAATGTTGCTCATTAGTACCTTTTTTTTAGCTTGCATTAACATTACTGTGTTTTGTGTCATTTCAGTTGACATGGCTCAGCATGATTGTCTCTGAGTTTTATGTAAATGACATTGATACTTGAGTTTTAGAGAGCAGTCTATAGAATAATTAATTCCCTAAGCTGTCCAACAAAAAAAGAAGCAACTTTGTCTTCACTACTACTCAGGATTTTCTCCTTCATTATATCTTTCCACCTCGTGTTTGCCTTGCCAATGTTGTCTTTGCTGGTAAATCTTGGTAATAAGTGTGTTCCACTGTCTAATTTTTGGTCTTTGCATCACCAAAAAAAATAAAAATAACTACACTACTACAGGGGCAGCAGCTAATGAGAGTAAGAATTATCTCTAGCGTTTAGTGAAACACTGCATTTAACATCATTTCAACATGCTGAAATACATCTAATTAAAAAACTTATTTTAGAAGAAAAAAAAATGGAGTACAGTCTTCATCTCATGTGACAGTAAACCATTCAGATGATTCTTCACAAATACACATTTATTTCTTAAAGGGATTGTTCACCTAAAAGTGAAAATTCTGTCATTAATTACTCACCCTCATTTTGTTCCAAACCCATAAGACCTTTGTTCACCTTCAGAACACAAATTAAGATATTTTTGATGAAATCCCGAGAGCTTTCTGACCTTGCAGCAACTGAAACGTTTTATGGCCCAGAAAAGTAGTCAGGACATTGTTAAAATAGTCCATGTGACATCAGTGGTTCAACTGCAATGTTGTGAAGCTACAGGAATACTTTTTGTGCGCAAAGAAAACTATTTTTTCTCTTCCTTGTCAGTCTTCGAAGCACATTCACAGGAGTACCACAACACATGCGCGTGGAGCAACCGACAGAAGAGCCAGCTTTCTGTAGTAGAACCAGAATGCACTTTGCTGTGTTTACAAGCAGAAAATGACACGCTGTACATTAAACAGTCTTTGTAAACTTTTCTGAAGATTTCGATAGAGAGGATCACTTGCAATTTTTTGCCCAGCCTTACTTATTTGAACCAGAATATACAGACGATGAACTAAAGGCCAGGACACACCAAGCCGACTTAAAAGAACTAGAGGCGACGAAAGCCGACAGTGTTGTCACCTCGCGTTGGCAGCGTCTGGACCAAAATCGGCACTTGAACAAACCGCACAGACTACAGCTGACTGCAAACTAACACATGTTTGTTTTGCGCCTGCGTGAGAGGAAATAGCTGTCTATATTAGCAGCTATCAATATTATATATCCGTCATTAAAAAGAAGTAGGGATGCACTGATACCACTTTTTCCAGTACTCGTCCGATACTTTTATTTTTGGTACTTGCCGATACCGAGTACCGATACCGATATTTTTATAGCATTTGTAAATTTTTTAAATATTGGGTACAGAAACCAAAAGAGTATGTATAATGTCAGTTGGTTAACTTCATTTATCAAATAGATACAGTCAAAAAAAAATTATTCAGACACCTTCAACAGTTCTCCCATTATCACAGTTTATTCGCTATAGTTTAGAAAATGGTAATAAAATATGACAAAAACTCAGAGTTTAACTGTGTCAGAACAAATTCAGCTTTATAATGTTAGATAACTTTGATAGAAAGGTATGTAATGGATTACAATCAACCAAAAATTGTTCAGACAGTATGACAGTATTTACACAACTATCAATACTTAATCGGGCAACCTTTAGCCTTAATGACAGCATATAGTCTCCTGGGCATGCTGTCATCCAGGTTCATGCAAACCTGAACTTAAATTTTTTCCCCCGGACTCGGTCTGAATAATTTTTGGTCTCAAATTTGTATCAGTTTTACTGGTAGTCCACTGTATGAAGAATTTTTGGGTATAATTTGTCACAGTTTACTTTATTTTGCTATCCTCACTTACATAAATTAGCAATAGTGTCCTGCACCCACTAGTAAAAAAAGATCAAAAATTATATCTGGTCTCTGAATAATTTTTGGTTTGACTGTATATCCTTCGGTTATTTTCACACTTAATTATGCCCATTAAAATGTATTTTACTAGTTTTTGTTACTTTCACTTTTTTTGCTCTATGGTAGCCTACATCATCTTTAATTTAATAGCATTAGAGCTGCTCCATTGCAGCGGCTTAGTACTGTAATGACGCGCTTTGCTGTAATAATGCAGGGGACCACTCGTTATAAATCTCCTAACTGTGATATTTTCAGAAATAGAAGTCGCGTTTTTT
>NW_015505622.1:393486-422439 GCF_001515645.1 Sinocyclocheilus grahami
TCTCTCTCTCTCTCTCTCTCTCTCTCTCTCTCTCTCTCTCTCTCTCCCTACCGTTAAGTAACTTGTGCATTGTTTTCCTTACTTGTTTTTGACATATCCGACCGAACTACAAGCATTCCAGTGATGTCTGTGAGAAAGGCATATTCACTCGACAAGCTCGAGCATCTGCGCCGCCGCGCGCTCAATCCACTCAGATATTGCTTATCAGCTCGCGCACATCAGCTATACAGGCGTTAATACTGAATGTTTAACATTATATTCATTGCATACATATACTTCGTAGACATCCTTAATCTCTAATAACTCCATTCTGCTGTCTGTTGTTCTGTTGTTGGTGTTTCTTTGTCTGAATATGGCACTTATCACATGCTGTGTGGTATCGGCGTTTGGTATCGGGGCATTTTAAGGAGTACGAGTACAAGAGCTCAGTATCGGTGCATCCCTAAAAAGAAGAAATGGAAACAAGGATATAAGAGATATACACAGATATACAAAACGTAAACAAAGCAGCGCTTTCCTACCATTTTGAATATTAGTTATGTTGATAACTTTCATCATTTTAAGTGGCTCATGTTATGAAAATATTTGCATATCGGAATGCTTGGGTAAGATCACATACAGTAACATTAGAACAGCCCTCTAATTGTGCTGCATGCATTTACTCCGTTTCATCACTTTCACTTTAATTCTCAGGCACTGACTCGTTCGCTAAACTGAACATTCAATCAGAGTTCTCACTCGCGCCGACAGCTCCGATGCCAATTCAACATGTTTACGTGAGCCCGACACCAAACAAACGAACCCGACAGACGCTCACTGATGGCCGACCGTCGGCTTGGTGTGTGCCGGACTTAAGAGAGAAGGATGTTCTACATCAGAATGTCGGCTCCTGTGTCAGCAGCATCACGTGCATGCGTCGTGGTACTCTCGTGAACACAGGTCGAAGACTGACTCGGAAGCTGAGGAACTTGTTGAATAAAGTTGTAATTTTTGTTTTCTTTGTGCACAAAAAGTATTCTCGTAGCTTCATAACATTAGAGTTGAACCATTGATGTCACATGGACTATTTTAACAATGTCCTGAATACCTTTCTGGGCCTTGAATGTGTCCGATCCGTTGCTGTCTATGCAGGGTCAGAAAGCTCTCGGATTGCATCAAAAAAAAAAAACTTAATTCATGTTCTGAAGGTGAACGAAGGTCTTACGGGTTTGGAACGACTTGGGTGCGTAGCCTAATTAATGACAGAATTTTCTTTTTTGGGTGAACTTACCCTTTAATGTTTCAAACTTTTTAAATCGGCACCAAACTACTAAATGCACCTTGAGCAAATAAAGGGGAATCCACTTAGAAAGCAGATTTATCTTGATATTCATTTGTGTTTTTACTGATTCGCTAATATACATTCTACATTGGCCATATATATATATATATATACTGTATATATGAGAGCGTGATATTTATTAGTATGCTTAATATGGTCCTTTTCTATCTTTTTTTTCTTTTCTTCAGCTGGGAATGAAGAACATGAGGGTCTGGCAGCAGTGAAGAAGATTCGAGAAGAGTTAAATCAGGGAAAAGGTAAAACTCATTCAATTCAAGTTAAATGCCTTTGAAGAGCCTGGGGGTTTTAAGTGGTCGGTTTTGTAAAAAAGGCTCTGTAAGTTCCCAAGCATCATGTACCCTCCTCCATCGGTGATCCTGACCTTTACGGTCTCCTTGAGGTGATGATTTACTCCGCAATGACCTGATGCTACTTAATTTGCTGCTAAACAGGATAATTTTTCTTGCCATGTTTGGATTGGTGTGTTTACTGGAAGAATGTGTGAGAGCAAGCAGAAGAATACCAAGAGAGAGATGTTTGATGATTGTGTTCGCTGAAGAACCATAACCTCATTGTAATGCAGATGGGATATTGAGAGCCGCAGTTCGGATGAAGGCGCGCTCACTTCCCTGCGGTATCCACCCCTCCCCCACGTGGATTTTTAACTGCTAGTCGAGAACAGGTCCGGCGGTTTTCACTTCTAGCTTTCATCATAGGGCTATTGAAGTTGAGAAATAATGCACTGGAGGGAAGCTGTCCTTCTGCCCTCATCTAGGGTCAGTTTGTCTAAAACCATAACCTTAAATACCAGTTTTGAAATTGGTCTTGGTTCAGAGGGGGAAAAAAAACGATGCTGCGAAAATGACGGATGTGCTAACAAGAAATGAGTCTTTCAAAACAAGCAAAGGCCTGGCTGTAGGTCTGTTTATGTGCGTGTATGTATGTGAGGCTCTTTGCTCAGCATGATCTGTCACTGTACTTCTCTAAGCTCGTCTAATAATGACACATGATCGCTCTTTATACAGCTACAATCACCTAATGAGGGTTAGACATCACATCCAGTTAAACGGAGGAGGTTTTTTAGGAAAACAAGAGAGACTGAGCTGACAAAGATAAGACATGTAATTAAAATGGGCTGTAAAGGAAATGCTGTAAAGGAACTTTAAAGTCAAGCAGCCGTCTTATTCAAGATGTTTACTGCTGTTTCATTGGACAGTCTAAATGTTGCCGTGGCCGGTTAATAAAAAAGAATGCTGTTCCAGGTAGTGATGGGCACGTTCGAAACACTGCTTCACGAAGCTTTGAAACATTTGCGAATCTTTTGTTTCGAATCAGTGTTTCGGAGCGCGTATCAAACCGGCCAGGTCACTTGATTTTAGCAAACAAAGCTTCGTTACGTCACACTGTTTCGAAACGTTTTGAAACTCCGATGGTTCACCACTAGGGGGTGTTGATCTCAAAGTGAACCAATGAACCACTTCTGGTTACCCAGCTAATCATGTGACATGAAATCCCATGAAATTTTACTATAAAAAATAAAGAATTCAGGGCCAGATGTTGTGGGTTAAACAAAAGATAACTTCCCTTTAACACAGATGGCTATATAGTTTAAAAATGTGTAAAAACATTCAGTACTTTCAACCTACAAATCACATCATACCTTAAAAATAAAAAAAATTAGCTTACCATATAATTAAATCCACCTCCTTCTCCTGACTGATAACACTTCTCTTGCCTGCTGATTTTTATAGACAGCTCTAATGAAAACACTTAATTAATTAAATAATTACCTAAATCAATGAATTCATGAAATAATTAATTTAGTTATAAAGAATTCAGGGCCAGATGTTGTGGGTTAAACAAAAGATAACTTCCCTTTAACACAGATGGCTATATAGTTTAAAAATGTGTAAAAACATTCAGTACTTTCAACCTACAAATCACATCATACCTTAAAAATAAAAAAAATTAGCTTACCATATAATTAAATCCACCTCCTTCTCCTGACTGATAACACTTCTCTTGCCTGCTGATTTTTATAGACAGCTCTAATGAAAACACTTAATTAAATAATTACCTAAATCAATGAATTCATGAAATAATTAATTTAGTTAATTGTGTGTTAAGGGTTTGATTATACTTAAATAAAACACATAACACAAGCACTAATATTTAATAGTATTTAAGTGTTTATTATTTATTTAAAAAAAAAGGTATTTCTAAAAAAACATTTCCATTTGTTTTGTAAGTTTGGTCTGAGTTCTTGATGCTTTCACAACGTTTTCACCAGCAGGTGTCACCAGCGTGTGCTGTTTCAAGTGCTTCGAAACATCAAATCATGTTTCGAAGCAACTGGTTCATTTGATTCAATGTTTCGAAAAGCTTTGTTTCTCCCATCACTAGTTGCTGGTTTAAAAACAATTGGTGGGGTCAAAGAGGTCACACTTGAAAATGTTTACTTAAATGTTTAGCTATTTCATATAATCGCTTAGTTCACTTTTGAATAACAGTAAATTACACTAAGGTTGCCAGAGGTGTGTTGCTTCAACACAACAAAGATCGTAGAACACCCAAGACGTGTCACTCTTATAGTTTTGAATGGGGAAAAATGCAACGCTTAATATGGCCGCTCGATCGCAGAAAGCCCCGCCTTCTGAATGAAAGAGCGAATCGCTAATCGGTAAAGTCAGCGCGCCACTGCAGCGTTCTGAGACGTGCGCCTAGGACTGCGCATGCACACTGGCTGATCTAGCCTGAGAAATAAGCTTTTTATAACACTATTTGAGCAAAAGAAACAACAGCTGCGTCCACTGTGCACTCATACACTATGTACTTATGCACTATGTACTCAACCATGTAGTGTATGAATTATATAAGGTTATTTTGTCTGATAGCCCCTCCCCCTTCGCTATGTAATTAAAGCTGTGACAGTTGAGTGCATGAAGTGTCCTACATTCCACACTTCGTTTTTTCTGGTATTTAAGTGCATCATACGGGTATTTAAAGTGCACTTTTTCTTTTTGGAATTTTCAGTGTGAATGCACTACTAGCACTATTTATACTACAAAACGTCATAGAATAGTGCATACGTACGCGATTTGGGATGCACCTAACATTTATGACACAGTTGTTGTCAGATTTTTGTGAACAGTTTGGGAGAATTTGATGTTTCCCCATACAAAGTGATAGGAGCTGCACTTGCATGCCCTTAGAGGCATTTTAAAGATGGCCGCCGAGTCATATGGCTTGCCTTAAAGGGACTTAAGCTTAGTTCAGACTGTCAGCCCAAATCCGATTTTTGTGCAAATCCGATTGAAATCCGATCATATTTAAATAGTCTGAATGGCAACGAACTACATGAAATCAAACAAAGCTTCGTTACGTCACACTGTTTCGAAACGTTTTGAAACTCCGATGGTTCACCACTAGGGGGTGTTGATCTCAAAGTGAACCAATGAACCACTTCTGGTTACCCAGCTAATCATGTGACATGAAATCCCATGAAATTTTACTATAAAAAATAAAGAATTCAGGGCCAGATGTTGTGGGTTAAACAAAAGATAACTTCCCTTTAACACAGATGGCTATATAGTTTAAAAATGTGTAAAAACATTCAGTACTTTCAACCTACAAATCACATCATACCTTAAAAATAAAAAAAATTAGCTTACCATATAATTAAATCCACCTCCTTCTCCTGACTGATAACACTTCTCTTGCCTGCTGATTTTTATAGACAGCTCTAATGAAAACACTTAATTAATTAAATAATTACCTAAATCAATGAATTCATGAAATAATTAATTTAGTTAATTGTGTGTTAAGGGTTTGATTATGCTTAAATAAAACACATAACACAAGCACTAATATTTAATAGTATTTAAGTGTTTATTATTTATTTAAAAAAAAAGGTATTTCTAAAAAAACATTTCCATTTGTTTTGTAAGTTTGGTCTGAGTTCTTGATGCTTTCACAACGTTTTCACCAGCAGGTGTCACCAGCGTGTGCTGTTTCAAGTGCTTCGAAACATCAAATCATGTTTCGAAGCAACTGGTTCATTTGATTCAATGTTTCGAAAAGCTTTGTTTCTCCCATCACTAGTTGCTGGTTTAAAAACAATTGGTGGGGTCAAAGAGGTCACACTCGAAAATGTTTACTTAAATGTTTAGCTATTTCATATAATCGCTTAGTTCACTTTTGAATAACAGTAAATTACACTAAGGTTGCCAGAGGTGTGTTGCTTCAACACAACAAAGATCGTAGAACACCCAAGACGTGTCACTCTTATAGTTTTGAATGGGGAAAAATGCAACGCTTAATATGGCCGCTCGATCGCAGAAAGCCCCGCCTTCTGAATGAAAGAGCGAATCGCTAATCGGTAAAGTCAGCGCGCCACTGCAGCGTTCTGAGACGTGCGCCTAGGACTGCGCATGCACACTGGCTGATCTAGCCTGAGAAATAAGCTTTTTATAACACTATTTGAGCAAAAGAAACAACAGCTGCGTCCACTGTGCACTCATACACTATGTACTAATGCACTAATGTAGTGTATGAATTATATAAGGTTATTTTGTCTGATAGCCCCTCCCCCTTCGCTATGTAATTAAAGCTGTGACAGTTGAGTGCATGAAGTGTCCTACATTCCACACTTCGTTTTTTCTGGTATTTAAGTGCATCATACGGGTATTTAAAGTGCACTTTTTCTTTTTGGAATTTTCAGTGTGAATGCACTACTAGCACTATTTATACTACAAAACGTCATAGAATAGTGCATACGTACGCGATTTGGGATGCACCTAACATTTATGACACAGTTGTTGTCAGATTTTTGTGAACAGTTTGGGAGAATTTGATGTTTCCCCATACAAAGTGATAGGAGCTGCACTTGCATGCCCTTAGAGGCATTTTAAAGATGGCCGCCGAGTCATATGGCTTGCCTTAAAGGGACTTAAGCTTAGTTCAGACTGTCAGCCCAAATCCGATTTTTGTGCAAATCCGATTGAAATCCGATCATATTTAAATAGTCTGAATGGCAACGAACTACATGAAATCAGATTTTTGCAAATCTGTTTCGAGCTACTTTAGCCTCGTTCAGACTGTCAGCCCAAATCCGATTTTGTGCATATCCGGATGGAATCTGATTTGAATAACTGACTGTCCACACAGTGTATCGCAACTGTTCATATCTGATTTGTGTGTCCATAAGTGCTCTTTCGTTTTACTGAATGTGCATTGGTTACTATGGCAATGCCGTTGCATTGTTATGCCTACACTAAAAACAACAATAACACAAATACAGTTTGCAGTACAGATATTGTCTTACGACATGACAGCATGTTGCCGTCACGCTGGATTATTATTATGGATGTCGTCTTATGAGGCAGCATCAGAAACGCAGGAAGCTGGAATGTGCGACTTTATGTTTATGTATGAACTGTGACACATACATGTTTTGTAATCTGAATGTACATTAAATGAAATTAAGTTGTTTCATTGCTTTCTTCAACCCCAACATTTGAGCTTTTCTTGTGCTTCAGGTCAGAACACAGCTCATTCACTTTGAAATACTGGAAGAAAATCTAAATAATACATCTTTAAGCACTAATAATTTACCATCATTGAGACAATTTAATAAAACCAGTGAATACAAATCAAAAAGTGACACTCTTGGTAGTCTGCTTTTTATTTTGATAGCACTCTATACAGATAAACTCCACAACAAACAATAACAAATGCAACTGATAATCCTTTATGGATCCAGTAAAACTTACAGTTACAGTGGTAAAATATTATGCACTGATACAGTGCACAGTAAAAGTGATATGTAATATTAAAAAGTATATGTAGTACAAGTTGTAGTAAAGTGACTAATATAAAAAGTGAGCACAACAGTATATAATAGATTTATAATAGCATAAATTATATGTATAATACCATAATAAATAAATGAATAACAATAGATGAATAATAGCAAGTAGAATATGTAATATCAAGGGTGGAATAATACAGAATAGACAATAATGAAGAATACATTAATAGTAAATTAAAAAGTAAAATAAATAATCATGAAATTTAGTTTTATAATAGTATTGTGTAATAATTATTAAACAAAGTAAGAAACACGTAAGGGGGGGGGGGGGACAGGGGGGGGTTTGAATATGACCCGGGTAATTCTGGCCATTCATTCAGGGCTATTCTGGGTTTTAACTAGTACTAATACAACATTAGGCTGTGGAAGTATAGCCTACTCTATTGGAAATGCAGAGAACGGGCTTTCTTCAGCTTTCCTTAAGGCTTGCGTTGTCCTGTTTGCAATTGGCTAAAAAGACTACAATAAAGTTAAAACTTAAGAATTAATTTAAACTTTGATTTCATATAAAGTCGCTAGCGATATCGCGAGCTATTAATAGTCTGACACTGGTGGCTAATTAAGCGGTCAACATAAAGCTAAAAATGACCAAAAAACATACAGAAACAACTGTTCAGTCTTACCTGTGAAAGATAATACCCCGAGATCTGTTTTTATTATTGTGCGACGGTTTGTAGATGCCCAAGCTGCTGACGAGTCAGGTATGTTTTCGCCTGTCCCGATATGAGAGTTGCCTTCACCAATATGGCGTCGCGACGTTGACGTGCGGTTGAGCGGCCAAGGAAGTGTCTAGGTATTTATTATGTCTATGCTTATGGACACACAAATCCAATTAAAAGAACCAAAGACTTAAACTACTTCAGTCTGTGTGCATTGAATTTATTTAATACACAAGTTTCACAATTTGAGTTGAATTACTGAAATAAATGAACTTTTCCACGACATTCTAATTTATTGAGATGCACCTGTATATGACACATGCTGATGTCCATTAATAGGAACTTAATTGAACTCAAATGAAGTGAATGAAATTTACCTAGGGATTCACAATTAATTGAAACGTAATCAAAATTGCGCTTATTGTTACCGCAGTTTAAATGTGTCACTGTTAACAACAACATATCCTGTGTATTTCACTAACTTGCAGCATTAGTTTCAGTTATTATTGTATTGCTCGTTAAACATGCATAATTTATTAAAAAATCTGAGTAATAGTTTTGTTTATCATGCTGCTATGAGTGTGAAGTTATAGACAATGGTACAGTAATAAAATTTATTCAGGAGCACAGTTCTTGCATAACAGCCTGACTTGCAGTATTTTAATGTCAGTTATATTAAAAAAAATAATAATCACTATTACAATATCAAAGAACATTTGTTGAAGCAAATTTTCTCATCATGGTACAGTTTTCTAGATGGCTGATGTAAAGGTTTTGTCAAAATTGTTACCCAGGCTCATTGGAAATGTGTGCCTCCACCTACATTTCTGCAAAATGTAAAAATTGCTGCAGTTTCCAGTTGAAATGAACATTAGAAGGAGTCAAACAACTTATTCTTTTTCACCGTATGATTTACAGGGCCAGAGTTTTGATTAAGAAACCTTAATTTTCGCACAAAATTGCAGATTATTATGCTATGGACCAGATTTACTAAACAGGGCAAATTAGCGTTAGAGCCCCAAACGGTGGGGGAAGTTCTGCGGGTGCTTTACTGACAAGGTGCACATTAAAGAACACAGACGCAACATCTCATTTCCATAATGACCTGCACAATCTACCAAGAGCAGTGCAAATTACAACTGCTTTAAGGCATGCTTTTTTAGGGCATTAAATAATGCTGCAAATACCAGTGAATTCACAAGTGCAAATCTTAGTAAATCGCATTGCATGATTCATTTCAATATTCTCCTCGCATAAATTTACAGATCAAAAGGAAACTCCTACAAAAGCATATTCAATAAAGTGAGTCGCAAAAATAACTGTCCACACATTTTCAGCGCTAATTTCCCACTGCGTGTCTTTAGCAAATCCTGACAGTAGTTTTTTAACGGCAAATGAGGGTTTGCGCTGGCGCAAGCTGATAGTAAATCTGGCCCTATGACTTCAAAACAATTTTAACATGCTGCCAGATTTCAAAATTGATACTTTTGTTACTTTTGTCGTTAGCATCACATATGATATGTGTCCGTTTTCTAACTCGGTAGATTTGCCCGGTAGCTCATGCAATAGTGAAGATTCCATGGTACGGTTTGACGAAATGGTTAAAACCGGCGTATAAAAAAGTTCAAGTAGCATTGGTTGCACCAGTGAATGAGTTTTTATATCACTTTTTAGTTTGGTTTAGGGGGTATTTCCGACATGATTAGTGACACTCTCTGGACATTTCAACCAACATACCAACAGAATAAAACTATGGCCATGGTCATGTATTGAACATGCATTTCACTTTGAAACTGCTGCGAAAACGTGCAGTAAGGTACGTAATATCGGTGTCGCAGTAACGTTGCCACAATATACTGTATTTCCAATGAGAATGACTTGTGATGATTGTGGAAGCATTAGTTAGAAAAGGTTAACATGCCTAATGCTTTGCATAACTGTATGCCATTCCTGGCACATAAAGTACTAAAAATGATATACTGTTCAAAAAATGTTGTTCTTTTAAAGAAATTAGTACTTTTATTCAACAAGGATGCAGTTAATTGGTCAAAAGTGTCAATTTTCTATTTAAAATAAGTGCTGTTCTTTTTTAACTTTCTATTCATCAAAGAATCCTGTGGGGAAAACATGTATCAAATTTTCCACAAAAATATGAAGCAGCACAACTGTTTTCAACAGTGATGATAAAAAGAAATGTGTCTTGAGCAGCAAACCAGTAGGCTGTATTTGAATGATTAAGGATCATGTAAAAACTGAACAGTTATTTATATCAAATAGAGTAAATGTAGCCTTTGTGTGAGTAGGGTTGGGAATCGAAAATCGATTCCGATTCCAGAATCGGATACTTAAGATCAGGAATCAGATACTTGTTGTCAAATTAAAATTTCGATTTCCGCCTATCGATTCCTATGCGCTTTTTTTTCCCCTTCATCTGTGAGGACCGGACCTAGCGATCTGCCAGGACCTTTCTCGCTAATCTAAGCGCTCCAAAATTTGGCTACATTTGCAAACTATAATATCTGTGATAGCTAAACATGTTGCAAGAGAGGTGTCACCACCAACATGACAAAGCACTTTAATTTAATAGATTGTTAAAGATCACGAACATGATTCAAACACCAATGTGATTCTGTTCCTAAATTGATTCATCTGTTTCATTCCTCAACCTTTGACGTGTGCGATCAATGTTGTGATCACTTGGTTCATCCGTGCAGCGTACGATCAGACCAGTGTGATTTGAACATTTAAATCTGCGTTCGCACTGCCGTTGACCTAAAGAGAGCAGCTGCCTGTCATGAATGAAACAGCTTCAGTCTTTTCAACCACACTGTATCATTATTTCTGTGTTACAAACATTCAAATCACAGAAGTACTGGGATAAAAGGTTATGGTAGCGATTAAAATAGAGTAAATCACCTTTTGAAAGTAATTTGACACTTCAAATGAAGATTTATCCATTACATTGTTACGCCAGTAGGTGGCGAAAAGGGGCTGTTAAAATGTATTTGTCGAACGCTGATTCATCCAGTAATGTAACAAGTAGGCTACATATTGAGTGAGTCCTTGAATCATTCATTCATAAATTACATGTGATTTTGTTTAGCTGTCTAATGTTTTTTTCTTCTTCAGAATCATGAAAGGACCACAACTTCCATTGGGGGAAAAAAAGAAAAAAACTCAATTTATCCAGAATCATGCAGTTCTGTTTTGCACACAAACCGCTCTTAAAGAGTCTTTATGTAGACTTTATGTAGCCTGTTGATTTTTGTTCATGGTATTCAGCTCCAATAAATGGTTTGCAAAAAAGAGACACATGATACATTTTTTATATCATTATTTAATCACTTTGGAATCGAAACTGGGAATCGAAAAGAATCAAAATCGATAAGAGGAATCAGAATCGATAAAATTCAAACGATACCCAACTCTAAGTGTGAGCATAAAATAGCTTTCTTACTGACCCCAAACTTTTGAACGGCAGTATACCAATCTCAGCTCGGGCACCAGGGGGAAAAAAATGTTTACTGTGTAGCCCCTAAATGAATTGAATTTCGATAGCTTTGAATGTACCCAAGCTCAGTTGAACTGAACCACCCAAAATGGCATCGGCCAAGCTCATCACGGGTCACGTTGACCCTTTACTCTGCGGCTCCAGAGATAGCGTCCGTCTTAGACAGATAGTGCTGAGTGACTGATTCAGGGCAGAGCGCTGCTGGCAGACACACTCGTCCCACGCTGATCCGCTCTCCTCTCTCTTGCCCTGACAACACAAGGCAGACATGCAGAGCTGAGCCAATACACCCTGTCAACGCGTTATGGATTCAGTCACTCTGGATGGGCGGACAGTTATGTTCCCAAGGCTGTTTTCCACCCATCCTCTGCTTGTCTTATTTCTCCGCACAGCTGCCGCAGCTCCGAATCTGTGGTGTGATTTGTGAGTGACGAGGCCTTTGTAGTGGTTTTCAGAGAGCGTCTGTGTCAGATGTTAGATGTGGTCATGGAGTCTGCCATAATGACACACACTTTCAGTGTTTAATGTATCAGTTTGACCAAGATCTGCTGAAATGTGTCATACATATTGAATGGCCATCAAATGTCTGTTTAAATATCTGTTCCTCTGCTTTGCATAGGCTGCGTCTCAATTCACATACTGTCTGTTTTAAATAGAATGTAAGATTATAATTAGAGCTGCCTTAATCCTAGTGCTTTAAAAAGTATTCCAAAGGTGCTTGGATAGTATACTTTACCCAGTGGATTGTGTTCACTTTTTGGGCTAATATGGTCAATAAACTTTGCATTTGTGCACTATGCGATTTTATTTTTCCAGTTATTGAAATATGTCATGGAATGTGGTTCTTCTTATGAAATACAAGTTTTCGCCAGACATAACAGGGCCCAAAGTTCCACTTTTGATTAATCTCTCTGTAATAATAACCTATTTCAGAGTTCTTGAGGATCGTCCAAGTGCTTCTTGGCAAACACGAGGCAAGCTTTCATGTACTTCTTGGTGAGGAAATGTTTCTGCCTTGCTGCTCTGCCATTGATCTATTGCTGTCGACCGGTTCCTAGTACACACTGTCGGTGCGAAAGCAACCCTTTAAATGGTACTGGGAAATAGTTCGCGCAAAATCGTCCCAGTACTTTAGTACTGTACATTTAGTTCTGGAACTAAAGCGGTGTGAAAGGCCCTATAGAGTTTCTGTAGGTTGTGGTTTTGGGAGAACAGCATAATTGTTGGCTGTGGTCTCTCGTCAAGCACAATAAAAAAAATAGGGTGTATTTATATGTAGTCAACTTTACAAGAACCAAACAAAAAGACTAGTGTATGTGTATGTATAGTGTATGTAGTTTTTAAAAGGCAAATTTCAACATATTTATGTCATGGCAACTCTCGGAGGGATTGGCATGGTATTAACATTGTACATGACAATGTTAATGTGTTTGGCATTGGCGGAATAGATCTGCTACCCTGCTGCTGCTGTGGCAGAGCAAGTATTGAGACTTGCTACTACCAATACATCCACAACATGCTGCTGTGAGCATGTAAGAAATACTGCTACTTCACATAACATATATGAAATAACCCCCATATAGTATACAGTACATGAATCACCCCGTAGCAGATCTATACAGGTGGAGCTGGGGATTTATATAGTATTTATATATAGTCAACTCTACAAGAACCAAACAGAAAGACTTTTGAATGGTAGTGTATGTATTTTTTAAAAGGCAAATTTCAACATATTTCTGTCACGTCAACTCTCGGAGGGATTGGCATGATATTAACATTGTACATGACGTTACATGTACATGATGTATGCTATATATTTATGTTCAATAATATTCTTCAAAATAAGATACTAGCAAAACATTACTGCCATGGATATTCAAAATAATAGCAACCAAATTGGCGCAGCTTGAAAAAAGTGCCACCAAAGCATTCTCAAGCGCCACCAGCTGGCCATTTTCATAAGAGCATCTGGCATTGTTTTCCCCCAGCTAATTAAACTGGAGCCAAACCTGGGAAGGGACTCCAGAAGACTATCCCATCAAAACAGAGTTACCAAGAGTTCCTGGACACGTAACTTAGTTGTAATTCATAGGTGGGGATTATGCTAATTGTGAATGAGTGTGCAAATGTTGCCTTATTTTCGAATTATTGGAATTCATTAACATACACGTTTTTAACAATCAAATCTAATGTTTACGACACGTTTGTGAATCCCGAGGAGAGTTTTCGGGAATGTCTGTTTAATGGGCAAATTACTCAAATTACGCAAATTAATTTTTCTTATGTATTTACGCAAGTTTCTTGAATGAGGCACAATGTGCGCTTTGTGTTGGGAATGCACATACTTCACATATCAATTTAGACCAACCGTTCTTAGACCTCTGAAACTAACCGAATGTAAAAGCACCCTAAGCAGTGCATGCTTAATAGATCCTTGTTGACAATATTGTAGTGGAAATGGCCTGAAGCCTAAAAAACAGTAGCTTTTTCTAGACAATATAAAACTGTCACAGACGGGACTGCTATGCAAGCTTTAGTCATCTCTTTTGCCTCACCATAAACTGCCTCTTATATATGCACAACACACAGAGAGAAACCTAAGGGAGGGCACAATACATCATTAGGGTTCTGCCCCATGAGCATGTCCTGATATATCACACACACACACACAGACTCATACACACTCAGCTGTATCTCACCCCCTGCCCTTTCATTTCTATGAGTCATGATACACAATGTCACCACAGAGAGACATCACTCTTCCTGTTTATATCCCCTCTGTTTAATACTCTTGTCATAAATTCAAATAATTTAATTTGTGTGAAGGGTGAAACTATAGGAGAGTCGATGACTTTTGTAGCGTTCTCCTGAAACTAGACTAAGTGACTTGGTAAGGCTATATTTACTACACGTTTCATTAAAGGGGTCATATGATGCGATTTCAATTTTTACTTTCTCTTTGGAGTGTTACAAGCTCTTCAAGAAGATCTGTAAAGTTGCAAAGACTAAAGTCTCAAATCCAAAGAGATATTCTTTATAAAAGTTAAGAGTCAACCACGCCTACCTAAAACAGCTCGTTCTAACATGCCCCCACATGTCTATGTCACGATGTGGGAAGATTTGCATAACGTCGCCCAAATGTTTACGCAAAGAAAGAAGGCGTAACTTTTATTCTCGCTGTAGTGTTGTTGCTGCCGCTGCTGCCATGTCGTGAAGGCGCTGTGTGTTTCGTTGTGAAAGTGAAACTACTTTGTTTGGCCTTTTAAAAGAGGACGATATCTGCTTCGTCATGCCTGAAGCTGAGCCGTGCTGTTCGCTGAGGAAATACATCAACTTCGCGTTGTGGACAGACTGTAAGTACATTTTTCATATTAAAAGAATTTGCCACTGACGATTCAAACGCGAGTTTTGGGCAGTGTAGAGTAGCACTTGTTGTTTGTCATTTCTCCGATCACAAATGCAAACATGGCTTTATGTTTACGTGGCGTGTTGCAATGCGTAAAAAGACAGTTTTTTTTGTAAACGCGTAAAAAGTAAGTCATTATAATCAGTAATTATGTCCCCACTGGATGCAACAAATGCCTCGTTTATAATGGGTTTTAATGTTTTTGTCTTGTCGCTCCAGCCGGACAGGGCATCACAATATGGTAAGCGCGTAACATTTCCATCACACGCTTGAGGTATTCGGCCAATCACAATGCACTGGATAGCTGGCCAATCAGAGCACACCTCGCTTTTCAGACCGATTATCTTTGTAAAAATCGACTCGTTTCAGAAAGGCGGGGCACAGAGGAGAAACAATAATGTAAAGTATGTGGAAAATAATGTGCTTTCTTAACTTTAAACCGCATAAACACATTTCGTTTCACCAAATACACAAAATAATGTTCTTTTTAGCAACATCATATGACCCCTTTAAAGTTTAATATTTAAAGCAATATTTTTAAAAAGATTATCGAAAAAAATGTTGGAGGGGCTGTCGATTCAGTTTGCCTTTGTTGATTGGATGGAGGCAGATCAGTTGTAAAAAAAGGGGGGGGGGGACTGATGCACATACAATGATTGGAGAATTATGTCATTTCACAATATTGCTATGATCTATTGATTAAAAATTATGCAAAAACAAGGTACAAAAAATGTCTGCATGAATGAGTCATTAAGTTCTTTAAAATCAATAACTTAGAAAAGATCAATATTTAAAAAAATAGAAAAGGGAGCACTTTAACCTAGTCACGAGTGAAACTGGTCTATCATAGGTTGTCACTTTTGCGCTTGATAAGCTGTCTAAGAACATTCTGTTATTTGGGAATGAATGAGTGGTTTTTGTAATGAAGGGTTGCCGGTCAGAATGGCATTTCACACTCTAAACTGGGGTAGCGTTGGACGATTAATGTAATGTAGTGGGTAATTGCTGTAATTTTGTAACTATAATTAGTTTAATTATCCGGTTGAGTACTCCGCACCGGAAAGGTGCACGCTGTGCCAAAGAGCTGAAAGGAATAGACACTCACATTTTATCACTGGTATGAGAGCTTTGCTTCTAAGTCACCATTGAAATAGTATGTAATTGTAAGTCTTAATGGGAGGGCCAGACAGACAATATTTTTCTGTTTGTATGATAGATCTGATGCAGCAAGGGCCTATTATCAGCCATTTCCATACGCCTCGGCTGCCATTGCACCTGGTTTTCTCATCCCTTCTGCCATCCCCTTCTCCCCCTTTCTTTCATTTTTTTTATTCTGGGCTGATCTCATGGATTGATAGCATTCAGGTCAAGAGCACTGTTAGAGTCCCAAAGGTCTTTCCATCCATACAACCAATTTCAATCAGCCAGAAATGGGCTATAAACCTTAAGGGAGTGGTAGTGTTTATCCCAGTAAATCTCAGAAATGAGGACGCCTTGAGGATCAGAGAGGTATTCATAAAGCAATTAACTGCATTACTTTCTGTTAAATTGAATAATACCATCTAGCTAAGTTCTGGGTTCTATTAACTAACTTGGTTATTTTATATAGATATATTTTGTTTGCAGTAACTGGATATACATTGATAAAGACTGAAACAGAGAAATTAGAAATGGATTGATTTTTCCATTTTAATGGTTTAATTAAATTTAAATAATCAAAAAGTGTGGCTAATATTTACAGGGATTTACTGTTTAAATTAAAAACCGAACCTGAAAACTGTGTGATATTTCCTGATAAGTTTTAAAATAAGTTTTTTTTAAAATACATTTTATTATTTTGTGAACATTCCACACAGTAGTAATATATTTCTGTCATAATTTCTTACTTTCATTTGACCGGTTTCTAGTGTAAAGACCCTTGAGTTTATGTGTGTTGGGTTTTATAACAATAGTTATATCTAATAAAATGGTCAAATGTTTGTCAAGTGAACGGAGTAATGCGAATATAACATCAAATATGGTAAATGTAATCTCAACTGTGCATGAGGATGAGTACATGATGGCAGTTTTCATTTGAGTAAACTAATATTTTAATATAGTACTCTATTAAAGTAAAATAAGTAATTTTTTTCCCATTATTGATTAGTATAACATTGGCCAAAAATTTTTAAAATATATATTTTTAAATCATGTATTAATCATTTCAGTACTTTGTTAAAGTAGAGTGGTAAAGACAGTGCACATGGTCTGATATGTTGCATGAATGGTAGCAAAATTTGAAATCCATAGTCCTTTAATTGGAAATGTATTTGAATTTAGGTTCATAAAAGATAAAAACAGATTTATTCAAACTAAGTACTTTTGTTGAAAAGGCTTGATTAATTAATTTAATGGAATTTCAGCTGGAATTTAATTCATTTCAGTAAATGTTTTTAGAAACTAATGAAATCATAAATGGAAGATCTTGAATGTATTAAGGAGCTAATTGGGGTAACCGTCATTTTAAGACCATCACCACATTATTACTATTTTTGCACACATCTGCTAAACAACCATGGGCCACATCTAAATCTTGGTGACTCTGTTTTGATGGGATAGTAAAGGTGAATGTTTTGTCATATTGACCTTGCCTCACCTCACTATTATGCAGGGAGGGGAAAAAACTAACAAAATACCAGGATTTGCATAACATGACAACTAAAACTGATTGAAGCAATGATGTGCATATGACTGGAATATTTTAATGTAGTGTCTCATTTTCATAAGCTAAAATCCCAAAAGGCTTATTGAGGTAAACACAACAGCATTCTGAGCCACATTAGAGCAACTTGCAGATGCTGCAGTTTTAAAAGCTTGGGTTTGGGCTTATATGTTTACTATGTCTATGAACAAAATGAGAAACAGAATGCTGACTTTGTCATCTCTGTCATTTTTGTAATTTCTACCCATACTTGGGCATGTTCCGACAAGCTCATCAACAATTCCGCTAAACATTTAATTTAAAAGACATCCTTGAAGTATCACTGCTCTTTTATAGGGCCTCCTGTGTACATTTCTTGCTTTCCACCCCGGCAGGCATGTAATGGTCTAATTCTCACTTGGGAGTCATTATTAGCTCAAAGGTTAGTCCCATCAGACTGAATTAATGATAAGCCTAATTAAAGTTGATGGAGAACAAGAACAGGAAGGATTATAAAGACACATCATATTATTCAGATTAGGTTTTAGAGACCAAGTGAAATCCATATATGGCCTGTTAATTCAAAATGAAGCAGATATCAAATTTAAAGAATGTTTGTTAGTGTTACATCTAGTGTTGTCACGGTACCAAAATGTCTGTATTCGGTACCAATACCAGTGAAAATCCATGGTTCTCGGTACCAAAGCAAAACACAAGAACAAGCTAATTAAAAAGCACAGTATTTTTGTTAATAAAGTCAAACAAAAATGAAATGTACAAAAATCAATGCCATTCTTTGTACTTATTTAAAATTGTGTTTCAGGTTTTTCCACAAGTAATAAAAGTATGAAAAAAAGTAAACAAGTTTCACCCAAAATAAAAAAAACAACTGTAAACTGTTGTCTGTTTTAGGGTTTGCTGGTGTGTTTCAGGTTCTTTCTCAGCCTGCAGCTGTAAAAGGAAAACATAATGTACTTAAGTAAAGCAATGGACTGAGTCTGACCAAATGCAACATTAGATCATTGACACCAGCTAAAATATAACTTTTCAGTAAATAACAAACCTCAGATTTTATAATAAATTTAGATAAGATTACATATATTTTAAGACAAGTGTATATCAAATAGATGAAAACTGTAGTATTAGAAACACTTTACAATAAGATTCCATGTGTTTGATAACATGACCTATCAATAAACAATAGTTATATAGCAATATTCTTTTAGGGTTAAATTAAAAATTTACTAATACATAAAATCTAAAAGTTCAATCTGTTAAAATGATTTAATGCACAATGAACAAACATGAATGATCAAGTGTTTGTATTAAATAACACCCACAAACATTAATTCATGTTGTAAAAATATTTTGTTTACTCACTGTAAGTTGATGTTAGATAATAACATAAAGTCATGTTAATGAATGGTATCTTATTGTAAAGTCTATACAGGAGATACAATTTGACTGTACTTTAATTTAATCCAAACTGTGTACATATTTAATTTTAAAGGGCTTTTAAAACCTGCTAGAGTTATCCAGCCAAGTATAACAACTAACTAGCTAAAAAATAAAAAAGCCCAGAACTGCTTTTCTGACGGACTGATATGACATAAACACTGTTAACCATTTGTACATTCTCTAACATGCATATTTTAGATTCACAATTCATTTAAAAGCCTCTGGTGTGTAAAAATAGTAAATATTATCATGTCCTCCTGTATTTTTTACCCTAATAAAAGTGAAAGTGATGTGACATGTGGCCAAGTATGGTGACCCATATTCGGAATTAGTGCTCTGCATTTATCCCATCCAAAGTGTACACACACAGCAGTGAACACACACACACCGTGAATACACACCCGGAGCACACCATTTTTTGCCTCGGGGCCCTGGTGACTTGCACCTCAGTCGTGGTATTGAAGGTGGAAGAGAGCGCTGTACATTCACTCCCCCCACCTACAATCCCTGCCGGTACGAGACGCAAACCCACAACCTTGGGTTACAAGTCCGACTCTCTAACCATTAGGCCACGACTTCCCCCCTAAAAGTTATAGGAGCATTAAATAGTTAATAAAGAAACTTAATTCTCATTATATTAGCGTTAGCTGCGCTTATGCTAACGATTAACTATGCTAACGGCGATGTTTATTTCAGTCCGACGTTCTAATTAAAATATGGAATAATATTCATAACAGAAGATCTAAATATAAAAAATTTAACTGAAACTTACCTGCTTGAACTCTTTCATCTGATCCGGGTGTCGTCTTTAAAGTGTTTTATTAGTGTGATGTGTTTCCTCCTTTTGAGGTCGCCACGTCTCAGTGCTTTTATGAAGAGAACGCATCTGCGCACCTTTCGGATAGCGCATCAAGAACCAGGTTGACCAGGTACTCGATACCACCGGTACTTAAAAAGCTGGTACCGTAACGTTTTAATTTTTTTTGTACGACTTGGTACCAAAAGTACCGGGTCTTCTGACAACACTAGTTACATCAAAGAAAAGTGTCAGACTGATAGTTTGACACTTTTCAAGATGATTAACTTATTCATAAAATAAAATGGACCTAACTTCAAATTAAGTTTTTTCAGATGTACAGTATATTGAGCTGCATTGTCAAGAGTCAAGACTTAACAATAACATTCAAATTCAGCTACACTACCTGGTAAACATTATTGTTTTGTATCTCTTGGAGCAGATTTTTTGGGGTGATTTTGTTGGTTTCAGATGTTTATCTAAAAAGAAGTGATCATTTAAACACTGATAGGTCATTTGAGTTGATGGAAGAAATGTCCTTTTGACTTTACGTGAGCATTAGCGAGTGGAATAATTAGCATGCTTTGAAATGAGACTAATTGGACATGTGCTTTGATGTACAGACCAAGAGAATAAGGTTATTAAATGAACTACGGCATGAGAGCGTTGGATGATTCAACAGACATTTAGCCTGCAACTACTGTTTAAAACCAAGCCCTGTAAAACAAGCTGACAAGCTGAGTTTACTTGTTTTATTTGAGGGGGGCAAATGCTTTGACTGTTATGAGCTGCATATGAAAATATACTGTGCATTCAGTATGTCATCTTTATTGTGGAATAATTCTGTTGTTATATTGAATACTTATTGCTGTGATCATGCAAGTGTGTGAACTAGGGCTGTGCAATATATCGAAATATCGCAAATGTAGATATCGCAATATGCATATCGCTACAGCTTGCAATATTTGGGGCCATGAACAAAAGACAAAGAGAAAATCACTCACTGCTCTTACCTAAATAACTTTTGTAGCTTAAATAAGAATCAGAGCATATTGAATTCAAAGAGTAAATACTACGCAGTGTTTTATTTTTCCTTTTTATTATTGAGTTCCTAAACTCATGTTAAAATGATTACACTAATGTTAAAATGACATTTTTATGTAATGGTTGAGTAAAACACTACCGTTCACTTTCAGAAGTTGTTGTAGGGGTGCTTTCTTATTAGAATCAGAATGAGCTTTATTCACCACTTAAGTGTACGCAAACACAAGGAATTTGTTGTGGTTTTACAGGAACTCTTGGTACATACAGTGGGGTACGGAAAGTATTCAGACCCCCTTAAAGACGTGTTCAGTTGGTCAAAGGAAGACCTTTCACAAAGACCTCACATTATTGGATGATTCAGTATTACTGCCATTCACATGCTTGTGCCGTCCTTGAGCAATTCAATATGTGTGATTACCAGGGTTGTGTGCCATTCAGAATTGAATTGAGAATGCTTTTTAAATTCTAATTCAGTTCCTGATTTTGCCTTGGTAGCAAACAGGATGCATAAGTGCAATTCATGTGTTAATGTAAGGCAGTAGAATTGAAGTGTATTGAAGGTAAGAAAGTGTTAAAAGAGGATTCCTTTTTAACAGGAAAAGCTACATTTGTGAAAACAAAATGTTGCCTTGACAAAGCCTTGTTTGAATGAAATGAATGAATTCTGTCATCATTTAGCCTACTCACTCTCATGCCATTCCAAACCTTTCAGTCTTCTGTGGAACAAGAAGACATTTTGAGAAATGTCTCTTCTTTCATGTTCCACAGAAGAAAGACAAGCATACAGGTTTGGAACAACTTGAGGCTGAGTAAATTATATAGTTTTAATTTTTGAAGCTTTATATTGTTGAATTGCCTACATTAATTTACAGCATGTGTTCTTATAGGTGCTGCTTGTAGTACTGATTTTGTAATCTCTTTGTTTTTAGTGGAGTTCATGTACCTGGATTTGGCCTCTTTGACATCTGTACGACACTTTGTCCAGAGATATAAAACCAAAGGTTTGCCACTACACGTCCTTGTCAATAATGGTATGTAAATTCCTAAATTTCTCTAGTTTCTTTAAAATTAAAAAAAAAAAACGCATCATTAGGCCACAGCAGTTGTGCTGTAATAGTTTATATTCTGTCATATTTTCAGTGTCTAACATTAAGTTTATTTATTGAAAGCATTACTATTGTCAACAATACATTAGTACTGAAAATGCAGTATTTGTTAAAGCATTTATTATTTTAGGTCCGTATTAATTTATCCATAGACATTTTAACATTTCACATTGTATATATGAATAGGTACAATGAACAAACATGAAATTGCAATGAATAATAGTATTTTTTTCTGTAACCTAGATTAATAAATACGGCACAATTGCTGCTCATTGTTAGTTTGTGATACTTTATACATTCATGTTAACAAATTGAACCTTACTGTGAAGTGTTAGCTATTTATAATTTTTAAGGGCTGTACATCTTGTCTCTCAACCTGAAATCTCTTGTGTCCTCCTAAGCTCGCTCGGTTGGACATGTCTGGTCTGTGTCCTGAGGGCCTTAGGGGTTGTTTGTTTTAACTGAGTGACTTTTATTTAGAAGCCTGCTCCAGGGAATGCCTCAAAATGACAGGAGCAGTCACACACTGTCCTCTCCCTAACAGAGAGAATTAATAATTCACGCTCCCCTTTTCCTGTTTGTTCTCTGTGGCACACACCCCTCCCCTCTGATGCCGGTTGATGGGCAAATGCATTTGTGCCACCCCATTGAGGGTCTAATGATACAGAAAGGTCAACGCTTGACCCCTCTAGTGCCCTGGCTGGACAGGACACTGCATGTGTCTGAGGGAGAGTCAGGGGACATTGATTGTCTTTTCAGAGATCCTTCAATCATGGATCGATAACATTAGGATGCATTAGGTTTAACTTTCCAGAAGGGTTGGACAATAAACCATAACATATCAGGTTTGTTGTCAAATTTATGTTGATAAAGATAAGCTCTGGACATTTTTACTCTATGGATTAATCTAACAGCCTAGTAAACACATTAGAAATAAACATAACTTTTAGCGAGGAAAAACTGCCATCCAATATTAACCAAAACTCAAAGATCTTTGACAACCCGCCAAAAGAGTGGGGTTTAACTTGAAGAAATTATAACAGAAATATATTACCTTAGGGATAATGTACAGCCTTGCAATGCCCTGAAGGGGTTTATTCTGCAATAACAACTGGCTGGATGTACTGCTTATTACACGGCTACTTGCCAAGTTAAATAAATAATTAGATACAAAATATTGATTTGAAATGAAATATTTTATAAGCACTTTAAATGCAAAGCTTCCGCAAAGAAAAGCAGTTGCTAACAAACGGCTTTGAGCCTAGACAAAGTTCAGACAAAACTCACATTTAAGGCATAATGTACATCGTATCATTCACTAAAGAGAGAGCGCAGGGGTGTGGTTTGAGAGATTTTAAAGAACTGGCCTCAAATACCTGGATGACGGCAACAGTTGTTATCTGCTAATAAACACTGGGACACACCAAGTGACCGGTGACAAACGTTGGGCCACCGTCGAGTGTCTGTCAGACAAGTTTTGCACACATCGGCTCTCGTCAGGCTCATGTTGATGGCATTTTGACCAATTAAACATGAATCAGCGTTGGGGCCATCGGTGAGTGTGAGAACTCTGATTGGATGTTCAGTTTAGTAAATGAGTCGAGAATTAAAGCAAAAGTGATGAAAACAAGCAAGCAAGTCAAGATGGCACAGACTGTTCTAAAGTAACATTATCTTACCCAAGCATTCCAATACGCAAATATATTCATAACAACATGAGCCGCTTAATATGAAGAAAGATATCAACATAACTGATATTTAAAATGGTAAGCAAGAGCTGCTTTGTTTACATTTTGTATATCTGTGTATATCTCGTATATCCTTGTTTTCATTTCTCCTTTTGAATGATGAATATATACTATTGATAACAACGCCAACACCATTGTCAACACCAGTCGGCGACTGACCAAACAGAATCAAGTATTCCAGAGAGCGGTGTAATAATATTCTGTAAACTTATTATTATTTTTAAGGAATATCATGCTAAGATTTTTCACTCATTTTAATTTATACAGTTGTGCAGAACTGAAAAAAACTCTGTGCTTTGTGGTAAATTAGTTGTTATATTTTAATTTGATTACATTTTAAAAGATTTAATAAATTAAGTCATCAATTCATTTCATTCAACACGATTTTTGATGAAACATTTGTGTTAAATAATAAAACACAGAATCCAAAAAATTAAATGGAAATCACAAAATGGGTTTCAGGAGGCCCTAAATTAAAATGTATCTTGGAGTTTAATTGTGAACGAACAATATTTGTTCACATTCATTCTTTGGGCTTACCAAACATTTAGAAAGCATTTCCTTCCCCATGGTAAATGATAAATTAATATTGTGATAAATATCAGTATGTATGATGTGGAAAGAAATATCATGATAATATTTTTGGCATATTGCCCAGCCCTACTTTCCAGCACGAGATTAATTAAAGAAAACACATTGTTTAATGTTGGTTTAATATGCTGAGGACATTTTTATAATCCTGATTACTGTTTTCTCCTGCAGACTGAGCTGTAATTCTGTTAAGAGCAAAATAATGATGAAACATGTTTTCAAGAGCACAAGCTTATGAATGCATGAATGCTGGTGGTCAGTCTCGGTCAGGGTTTTAAACTAGATTACATCCATTTGATATTGGTGTAGCATTTGGACCAATCAGACACACAACTTTTTGTTATATTTAACAAATAATATCGAACTCCCCATCACCTAACCGAATGGCCAATTACGAGGGTCTATGGACCCTTCCCCCGAAATGCACCTAACACCTCAGAAAAGCAGAACAGGCCTCTGGTTCCATGGTAACCAATGCTGATATCACTGGTTTTATGGCCTAAAAGGAATGCAGGGGATAAACTCCCTCATTTTCCTCATAAGAAAGGCACAAATGCACAGGAGAAACTGACTTTTCTACTAATTAATTCATAGGAAAACCTTCTTTGAATGAACACCCATTTTCTTCAGGCCATATTGGGATCCACCAACTTTAATTATCTTGTGGCGCTCCTTTTAAAGACATAGAAATGCATTTCTGTAGAGGGATATTTTTATGTGTGAATGTGACCCATGATGTTCTTCCCATCTTTTTATCGAAAGCATTACTTCTCAGCGAGACCATGAATTAAGCAGAAAGAGACACATTAAGAACATTAGTTTAGGAAATGGTTATTCGCTAGTTCAGTTTCATGTAAAGACATCTCCGATATCCTTCTGTGTGTGCTAAAAGCCATTTAAAAAGACGCAAATCAATAAACCAGCAATACCTAATCCACAGTATTCAGAGAGCTGCATGTGGTACAATGTTCTCCAAGTGTGTGAAGTTCATCGCTTTTCAAACCAGAGGAAAGAGTGACTCAGAAGTGACTCATGAGTCATTTTCGAGGAGTGAATACTTGATCAAGCCTAGTAGGATTCTGCCTGGTGGCCTGCATATTCTGTCTGTTCATAATATATCAGCAATGATGTTCCTTTATGTCTGCAGCTGGTGTTATGCTTGTTCCGGAGAGGAGAACAGACGATGGATTTGAGCTACACTTTGGGCTAAACTACCTGGGCCATTTCCTGTTAACCAACCTGTTGCTGGATGTGCTGAAGAAGTCAGGCAAACCTGGGAAATGTTCCCGAATAGTCATTATGTCTTCAGCTACCCACTATGGAGGAAGATTAACTCTGGATGACTTGCAGGGAAGGTTAGTAGCTTTTTTGAATTATAATTGAGATTCTTTTCTTGCCTCAATCCTTTTTGTGAATGGAAAGGACAAGCTAAATCTTAAAGACCTAATTAAAGATTTAATTAGGGGTGCTCCGATTGATCGGCTACTGATCACTATCGGCCAATAATCACATTGGAATGATTGATCGGCAGTCTCTAAAAAGGCCGATCTCAAAAAAACGATCTCAAGCTGATGACGCTGCCATGAGAGGTTTGGCATTACATGCAGCGGCACCGTCTCAGTCTCTGTCCGGCTCGGGTGAAATAATTATAATGCTATATTTCTTCATTAAATAACTTTTAAAGTAATTTGAAAACCTTGTGTGAGACGTAACTTCACAAACAATGTGAGTGAATCACCGCGCGCTCTCCCTCTTTCTCTCTCAAAATACGCAAATGGCTTCACATTGCATCTGTCTATAAGCCAGCTGCACAGTTGACACAGGAATTGTCACTTGCACAATCGAGGCAGTGTCACATTGTCACTAAAGTTTATAAATTGCATTACTTTTTAATTATTGCCAGTGTTTAACCATTCAGCGCTCGCACGCACTCCTGGAGACTGCACTCATGCACACTCACAGCGCACACACATAATGCCAGGTTTACATTAATCAGTCTGCAGTGCGTATGAGGTGCGTATTTTTTCCGCGCTCATGTTAACGGATTAAAGCATTCACTGCACACGGTTGTGGTCCGGCAGCGCGTCTGCAGCAGAGCAGAGCTAGTGTCCGCACCGAGTCTATGTTTGCTGTGCTGCAAGCACTGAATTAAAGTAACAGCCCATTGTTTTCAGTAAATATGAACATGGATAGAGACGAAAATTTAGCAATTACACCATAAATGCATATTATTAAAGTCTACTCTGTTTCACAGTCAAGTCATATGGCTTTTTGGCTAGGTTTAAAGGGAAAGAGCACTTTTAGATAAGGCAATAATAGATGCCACTCGTGGAGGAAGGAAAACAAAGTTCTTTATGAACCGCAGGATTGCTTGTAATAACTATTTCAATGCAAAAGGAATACCATTTCTGTCAATGGTAAGTTTGTGATAACGTAAGAAAGGTAGTTTAAATGTTTTGCCACTTGCTTGAGCAACTTAATATATAAATCTTAATATATTATATTTATTGTGTTTAAACATGTCTGTGAAAGATTGTATTACTGTACTGTGTAAAAAAAGAATTGCAATGCTGAAAAAGCATTTCCAGTGACAATGTTTGTATTTGAAATCAAACTAATGGATAAATGTTGTGTTTGTGGTAAACAGCCACGGATCAGTAGCGTACTCCTGTGTGAAAGCTGCTTCTCCTCTCAAAAGAGATACCTAACAGGGGAATTCCCCCCATTTTCAAAAATGAAATTCAGGCCCTGAATAAATGTCTAAAAATCCCGATTGGAGTATCACTATAAATAGTTATAAATGATAAATAGAAGGCTTTAAAAAGATCGGTATCAGTGATCGGTATCGGCAGATACTGCTTTCTGTGATCGGTGATCGGCCTCAAAAATCCTGATTGGAGCACCCCTAGATTTAATCTTCCTACTTGTATTTAAAATTAAAATATATTCGATTGGGCCCAAGGCCACTGCTGAATTTATAAGTAATTTTAAGTAATAATTTTTAAGTAATAGGCTATTTTATTTCCGGTTTTGACCCCTGAACTCTCTGTTTGAATAGGCGTGAGATATTGTAGACTCGAAAGTAAATGCCCACTGCTATGATTGACTAACAGTTGTGTATGTTTGACAGCCTACATCTTTCACAGATGGATGCTGCTGTGATTTAGGTTAAAACAAACCGCATATATACTCTCAAACTATCGGTAATAACAGACAAGGCAATAGTGATCATGTAATAAAAACTTGTGTGGTGTGACATTAAAGTGGGTCCTCACTCAAAATTTTTTTACTGGAGCAGATGCAATTTCCTGGTGCCTTTTAATTAAACAATTGCTTTTATATCTAAAACGGTTACCACATACCTGACAAGGTTTCCCAAAAATTAACACAGCGTTTAAAAGTCTAGTAAGTTGTTTTGAACAAAAAAAAATTGACGTACTGTAGCTAGCTATCTAGCCTAGCAAAGACGTCAGATAACTGCATTATAACAAAATAGTGTAAGTGTAACTAATTTAATGCTGCAACAAAAAGACTACATGATGCCTTTAAATGCAACAGGTCAGGTGAACAAATGATGAACATTCACTTTAATGCCAGCTTGTTTAGTTTGCTTTGTCTGCCTGTGTTTATCTTGCTGTGTCACAGGAGTGCACCAGGTGCGGACCAGTTTTGAGTCAGAGGATCTTGATGAATGGAAAGGACAAGGCCGAAGCCTGACACGAGCTTAGGGTTTCCGGGAGCGTTTTTCTCACATCCTCTCAGACTTCAAACAAACCACCGACTGGGCGGGTCACATGAAGTGCGGCCTTTAAAGCCTGCAAAGATTCACGCCTCTCAAGATGGGCTTGTCCAATGAGGACGTCCGGAATCTCAAGTGGGAGTTCTGAGATACTGGGGCGTTTTTATGGCCCTTTGTTTGAAAGCATGGTAATTTGCATATGAAACTTGGATAAAAATTACTAAAGACTCTTAGAACACTAATATGTTGCGTAGGTGTAAACATACAATATACACTCTCAATTAGATCATCCGAATACGAATTCATAGATACTAAACATGGTAAGGTTATATATATGTACGCTGACAGGAGTGTGTTTCGATTATAAGCCTGCATAACAGTATACAATTTCAAAGACAAAATACACGATGACAATAATATACCCAATGACCTGAAGGATCATGTGTGTTCATTCAAAGAAAGGTTTTCCTATTAATTAATTAGCAAAGAAAAGTCCTTCCCTTGTGGATTTTCCTTATGGGCAAGGAAGCGATTTTCTTCACCTAAATTCCAGGAGGTCGTAAATGTATCGGGTGTCAGGGCTGCCATGGAACCAGGGGCCTGTTCGGCTTCCTGGGGTGTTACAGAGTATTTGTTAAATCTAGCTAACAAAATATATATTGTGTGTTTGAGTGGTCCAGACGCTACAGAATGGAGTTTAATTCTTATATACTGAATGAGCCAAGTGGAATGGATTTGAGGAAGCAGCAGCATGGAAGTCAAGGCTGGTGGAATGGTGTTTAGTTTATTAGGGCATTCTTCAAGTGGAATGGATGTGACTGACGGTGCTCTGAAAAGTGAACAGACATATGTGCTGAATTAGAGACAGTAAAGTGGATGTGTCCAATATCACTGAACTTTAAAGGGGTCATATGATGCGATTTAAATTTTTCCTTTCTCTTTGGAGTGTTACAAGCTCTTGGTGCATAAATAAGATCTGTAAAGTTGCAAAGACTAAAGTCTCAAATCCAAAGAGATGTTCTTTG
>NW_015505622.1:422459-451604 GCF_001515645.1 Sinocyclocheilus grahami
GAGCTGATCCGTGCTGGTCGCTGAGGAAAAACATCAACTTCGCGCTGTCGATCACCGGATCAACTTTCACCGTGGACGAAGCGGAGTCTAGCCAGGAGTCATCACATGTGGTTGCCGCAAGCCTCCTTTGTCGAATCCGCTGGGCGCCGCTCACTCAAGCCACTGTGTGTTTCATTATGAAAGCGAAACTACTATGTTTGGCCTTCCAAAAGAGGACATAATGTTTCTATAAAGTGGGGCAGTTCCAACTTTGCAAGGACAGTCTGGCGCTTCTGACTCACAGCCTGTAAGTACGTTTTTTTATATTTAAAGAATTTGCCACTGATGATTCAAACAAGAGTTTGAGCAGTGTAGAGTAGTGCTTATTGTTTGTAATTTCTCCGATCACAAATGCAGACATGGTTTTATGTTTACGTGGCACAATATGCAACGCAAAGCATAAAAAGACAGTATAAGTCATTACAATCACTAATTATGTCCCCACTGGATGCAACAAATGCCTCGTTTGTAATGGGTTTTATTGGTTTTGTCTCGTCGCGCCGGACACATGGAAACCATAGACTGTATGATGGAAACACAGTATGGTAAGGGGCGTAACATTTCTGTCACACGCTTGAGGTATTCGGCCAATCACAATGCACTGGATAGCTGGCCAATCAGAGCACACCTCGCTTTTCAGAACGATGAGCTTTGTAAAAATCAATGCGTTTCAGAAAGGCGGGGCATAGAGGAGAAACAATAATGTACATTATGTGGAAAATAATGTGTTTTTTGAACCTTAAACCGCATAAACACATTGCATTACACCAAATACACCAAATACTGTTCTTTTTAGCAACATCATATGACCCCTTTAAAAGTGGGTGGGTCTTCTCTCCCACACACAAAGTTTCTGATGCCCATGGACAGTTTTGTAATCTAATTTCCATATTGTTTAGTTAGCTTAAGAGTAGATTGCAGTGACTATCAACATTATTGAGACTATATATATATATATCATGGTCATATATATCATATCGTATATATGACCTTGGGTTTCAGTAAAGTTTCAGAAATTAATTGCACTGCTTAAATAATAAGGGTAACACTTCAGTTTAGGGACTCACTATTAACTAGTTGCTTATTAGTATGCATATTACTAGCATATTGGCTGTTTGCTAACAAAGCACATATTAATGCCTCATTCTGCATGACCCTATTTTAGATCCCTTACTCCTACCCCATACTTATCAACTACCTTACTAACTATTAATAAGGAGATTATTAAGAAGCACTCACTTTAAGTAATTATTTAAACACACTAATAATTTTCTGTTATTAAGCACTGTTAAATGTTCTTCAATTCTAGCAGATCTCAAAATTAATATCTATTCATATTCATTCATACACTATAATAGTGTGATACTTGAATTCCAGTGTAGCATTTGAAATGATTGCCTTTTGTCATTTTGACAAAAAAAAAGTATTGGATTTTAATATTAGCCATTTATCAGTTGTCATCATGAAAATAATATTGTCTTATCGGTATTAGCCAGAATTTCAATATTGGTGCACCCCTAATATTCTTAAAGGCGAAAATGTCTCCCTCTCTCATAATAAACACAGATCTTCCTGTAGTGCAGATTTGTCCATCCTGTTTGCATCTACTTTATTCCTCATTCTATTTTTCTTCAGGTCTGCTTTTATTGCTTTTCAGTCTTGAGTCCTCATTCGTTACTGCAGTCATGTTACTGCAGAGACTCAATGGCTCAAGGACACTGTCGCTATAACATGCAGCGTGATTCAGAGCACCATGTGTCTATTGATTGACTGAATGCAGCAAAGCCTCCTGGGAGGCAGAAAGGGGTGGTTATGAGTGTTACAATAAATACTGACAAACAACAAATCTAATACAGCAAACAAGGTGCCCGTCTTCAACTGGCGTTGACTTGTTGTCACGCTGTATGTTAAGTGTGGGTGGGGGGGGGTTGGGGGGGCTCATGCTGTGGGTTGGCACAGAAGATTCCTAATAAATATGCACTTCAAGGTGAGAGAGGGAGAGAGGCAGGGGTGGGCGCAAAGACATCTGCTGGTATAAATAACAGATAAATGAGTCAGCTGAAAGATTAGACATGGATTCTTGATTCTAGGGCATTCTAGGACTTCGAAACTTGCATAGAAATGCAAGATTTTTGGTTTGTTAATGTGAGGGTCACTGTCTCCTCTAGATGCCTGAGAGTTTATCTTATACTCAGACCTTCATAAAGCATATAGCATTGTCATGAGACTAATGCTGGTGAAATATCATGATTCTCAGTGACAAGTCCAATACCACAGCTAAAACTAATATGATTTTAAAAAAATTATTTGGTAACACTTTATTTTAAGGTGTCCTTGTAACACACGTTACATGTACCTACAATAACAATATATTATGCATAATTACACGCAAGTAACCCATATAGTAAGTACATGTAGTTAGTTAATATTACTCAGTACTTAAATGTTTAATTACATTGTAACAAGGACACCTTAAAATAAAGTGTAACCAATTATTTTATAAGTTGAATATTAATATACAACTTTAATAAATTAAATTAAAATGGACATGTTGAAATCAAGCATTTCGTAATTGAACAATCAATCATTCAATCAAACATTTCAAGTTAACAAGTAAATTATTTAAGTAAATAGTCAGTAATAAAATGAAGAACAAAGATACTAATTACAAAAGAAAAAAATAGCCTAAAATTAGTTTGTATTAATATGTATATATAAATGACTGGGTATTATTGTTGCATTGGTATTGAATATTTAAAATGCATGTCTTGATGGGCAATCGCAGGGTGTGTAAAAGTGTCAGGTGCTATTTCAAAGATATGAAAATATCTGCAGAATCATTCATAACAATGTAATAATTTTGAAACAACTTTCCTTTTCACCTGACGTCACCAAGCCTTCTCATTTTTTAGCTCTCTTAAAACTGCCTGTTGTACAGAGATCACGTCCTCTGATCCCATTGTATTATGAAAAGCTCATTTTTAATGATCCATTCAATTCCTGGTGCATAAAATCAAGTCCCGCCCTGTAGTTTTTGTTTTTTTTCTCATTGAATATCCTGTTTCATTCAGAAATGGGTCATCAAATGAGTTGCAAATTCTGTTTATGATTGTTAACTAAAACTGCAATTATTCAAATTAAATGTATATGCTAAAATATTCTAGTTGCAATAAACTTGAAATAACAGAAATAGTACATGAAAAACCTAAAACGATAAAGCTGTATAGAAAAATATTTAAGCTATATAGAAATATATAACAATAAAAGCTCATTCAAAATTGTGTGTGTGTGTGTGTGTGCGTGCGTTTTTGTGACATATGAGGACACAAATTTGTATAATGACATAGGCATGACATAGGTATTACAAGGAGAAGGTGATTTATGAGGACATTACCCCATGTCCCCATTTTTCAAAACGCTTATAAATCATACAGAGTGAGTTTTTTTGAGAAAGTAAGAATGCACAAAGTTTCCTGTAAGGGGTAGGTTTAGGTGTAGGGTTGGTGTAGGGCAATAGCACATACAGTATGTACAGTATAAAAACCATTACGCCTATAGAAATGTCCCCACAATTCACAAAAATTGTGTGTGTGTGAATGAACAGACTTGAAGCAACAACACATCAGCAAGCACATTCTTGTCATAATGGGTTTACAAATGCAAATTACAGTAAACAACACATTAATGATCATTGCCACCAAAATAGCTGTTTAACCACACTCAGTGTCTCTTTTTTTATTCTCTCTCTTGCTCAGGATGTGTTATAGTGCTCATGGTGCATACGCCCAGAGTAAACTGGCCCTGCTGCTGTTCTCCTACCACCTGCAGGACCAGTTGTGGGTCAGAGGTGACCCTGTAACAGTTAACGCCGTGGACCCAGGCATGGTGGACACAGCCCTGTATGACAATCTGTCTAGCCCGGCCCAGCTGGCCAAGAAACCTTTCGCAAAACTGCTCTTCAGGGTAAGGCAAATCATACTGCCCTCTATAAAACATAATTAGTCAAGTTTACTGGAGGATAATAATTGCCTGGACGTATTTGGAATGCCTTATTTCACTTAAATAACTTGCCAAACTTTGGAAAGTCAGCCAAACTAGGCCTGAGTCACTGGCGTGATGGTTTATTCAGACATCTGTCTGTGCTTGGAAGAGAATTCTTGAGGTTTTGAGTCATTTTTTGGCTTTTTTGCCGCTTTTATTAACAGGATAGAGAGAGGACAGGAAATGAGGTGGAATTGGACTAGACTAGACACTATAGAGTGAATGTACCGCTTTCAAGTGGTTGTAAACAAAAATGCTAATTTTCAATAACAATAGGACAATGATTACTTTCATATTATAGACCAGGGGTGCCCAAACTCGGTCCTGGAGGGCCAGTGTCCTGCAGAGTTTAGCTCCAACTTGCCTCAACACACCTGCTTTTAGGTTTCTAGTATGCCTAGTAAGAGCTTGATTAGCTGGTTCAGGTGTGTTTAATTGGGGTTGGAGCTAAACTCTTCAGGACACCGGCCCTCCAGGACCGAGTTTGGACACCCGTTATAGACGATAACAGTTAAATGAAAAATATTTAAAAACTGTACTATTTATGATAAATAAATTAAGGAATGAATGGATGAATAAATAAGTAAATAGAAAATATATTAATAAATAAATTAATTTTGTGAGGCTTGCATTATAATGCAAAATATAAACTATAGTTAACTATTATTTAGACATTAGTAGTTGAGAAAGCTTACTTTAAGGTCCAATTCTCGCTACTAACAAACTATTAACTACGACTTTTGCCTCAGTAAACAACTAATTTGCTGCTTATTAATAGTTAGTCAGGTAGTTAATAAGGTAGTTGTTAAGTTTAGGTATTGGGTAGGATTAGAGATGCAGAATATGGTCATGCAGAATGTGTAATAATGAATAATGTGCTTTGTAAGTACTAATAAACACCCAAGATGTTAATAATAGGGTTGCTAATAAGCAACTAGTTAATAGTGAGAATTGGTCACTATACTGAAGTGTTACAGAAAGTTTTATCTGAAATAAAATAAGTTTAAGATTTTTATATTGTATATGTATTTTTATTTTTGTATTTAAAAAAAAAAATTAATAAGCCTTGTTGGGACCCCTACTATTTAAAATCTCTCTTACATTTTTGTTACCTTTTTTTAGTTACATTTTTAATTAAAAAAATAACTAATATCCCTGATAACTGTCATTACTTATCAGTCCAATATAGAATTCCCAGCTTTCATATCTAAAACGCAATAAATTTAGCGAGTTCATGAATATTCTCCCTCAGATACAGGCCTGTAACTAGCTATGAGGCCACCGAGGTCCGGACCTCTGTAAACTTTTCATGTTCAAAAATAAAATTTGTTCTTTAAATGACTAATTTGCTGTTAAACTCCTCATATGAATGCCTGCATCACATGTATAATTCAGTTTAGACAGTTTGCAAGAATGTTTAGTGTCCCTGTTATGAAAATGATCGCTGCGAGACGCTGGCGGAGTGAACGAGGCTTCAGAGAGTTGTGAGTGAGGGCGAGGGCGCAGCCTCCATGTTGTAACATCCAGCTGTTATAAGCATTTTTGGACTTGTCTTTTCCACTTAATTTAACACTTTAGAAAGTTAATAAAGTAGGAAGTTGCAGTTTAAAGTCAGCAATATCTTTATATTATCTTATTTTCAAAAGATTGGAAGGTATTTAGGTTTGGAAAGAAGATTTAGGTTTATTTTTATTTAATTTTTTGTTTGTTTTAGTATCAATATCTGGCAACACTACTTTGCCGGGACTTAAATTGAAAGCAATCAAAAAAGCCCATGAACAGGTTTTTGCTGACAGGATACGACATTCGGTAAGGGAAACGCAAAAATTATCATGATATTATGTCATAAACTTTATCAACGCTGTCAAAAACAGTAGCATTTAACACTAGTACACACAGATCTGTAGAACAAGTACACTGTAAATAGGTTGCTGTAAATTTTACAGTAACTTACTGGCAGCTGGATGCCAGTAATTTACTGTAAAAATATTTACAGTATTATTACTGTTATTGCACTTACAGTACAATAATGTCTTTACTTCAGTTAAATTTTCACAAATCATGGTATACACTTTCATAAGAACACTAGACAAAGTTATTGTAATTATGTATTGTTGCAATAAACAACTGATAAAATTATCCATCCTTAAATATAGGCTAAAGTGTTAACAAATTTTGATGCAATAAATAGGGTATGATTTAAAAATAATCATCCCTCCAAAACATAGAAAACATCTTTCACAAACATCTACATGTCTGTCTCCTTTAAAGTGTTTATAGTGTGTATATAATGAGTTGTATTTGAAGGGGTTATTATAACAATTCTTTAACACCAACCCCCATCATCCATCATGTGACAGTGCGGTGTATCCCGGGAGACACTCTTTCTTTTCTTCTTCTCCATCTGTCTGTCTCACCAAATCTCTTGGAATTCGTCTTGAAATGTAAAGGTTTGGAGCTGCTGTGTCAGGGTGAACAATAATTGGATTTATCCTGTCTCTTTGCTTCAAAGGTGTGTGTGTGTGTGTGTGTGTGTGTGTTAATCAGATGTGATTCTTTCATCTTAAGAATATTTGTTACACCTCTTGAATTTCAGATTAGTGTAAGAAAATGAATACAAGAATGAGAAAGGAAAAATAAAATATACTATTACACATGCGTGCACATAAACATATATATATATCAAATTTAAAAATCTGGAGATACTATATATATATATATATATATATATATATATATATATATATATATATATATACTGTATATATCCTCTTTTTCCTGACGTGTGTGTATATATATATATATATATACACACACAGGTACATCACAAAAAATTTGAATATCATGAAAAAGATCAATATTTTTTGTCACTCATTTCAGAAAGTGAAACCCTTATATTATATAGATTCATTGCACATAGAGTGAAATATTTCAAGCCTTTATTTCTTGAAATTTTGATAATTATGGCTTACAGAAAATTCAGTGTCTCAGAAAGTTAGAATATTGTGAAAAAGTTCAATATTGGAAAGTCATGGTGTCACACCCAAATCAGCTAATTACCTCAAAACATCTGCAAAGGTTTCCAGGGCCTGTAAATGGTCTCTCAGTCTGGGTCAGTAGGCTGCACAATCATGGGGAAGACTGCTGACTTGACAGATGTCCAGAAGGAGGGTAAGCCACAAAAGTTCATTGCTAAAGAAGCTGGTTGTTCTCAGAGTGCTGTATCCAAGCATATTCATAGAAAGTTGGGTGGAAGGAAAAAGTGTGGTAGGAAAAGGTGCACCAGCAAGTGCGGCGTGACCTTTTTCATGATATTCAAATTTTTTGTGATGTACCTGTGTGTGTGTATATATATATATATATATATATATATATATATATATATATATATAGTATCTCCAGATTTTTAAATGTGATTTTAGACTTTTGGATCTCACTGTTTACAGTATATGTTACAAGCCACCTATACAGTAAGCACCCGTCTATGAGCTCACTGATGTGTTGGCTCAAAATGATCAAAATAGCTACCATTTTCGCAGGTTGTTTTACTGTCATCCCTCAGCCAATCATAGAGTTTCTTTCTGCTTCATTAAATTCAGCTGAGTTTGTGCTAAAAGAGCTTCAGAGATGATCAGAATAGCAAACAGCAGCACATGATAGTGTTGCACGCTCTGTCAGAACAGTATATAATTCATTTTTATGTGTGAACAACTCTCTTTGGTTGTGTGCAATAGACATAGGTAAAGTAACATATGAAAACCGCAACAATGGGCAGCGACCTTCGCCTCTTCTCAAGGGGAATTATTTGTACTACAAAAGATAATTCAATGTGTAATCTGTTGAATACTAATGTAATTTCCATGAAACTCGTACCCTTGTTGAGGTGAGGTGTGTTGATATTGATTCATTGTGATCGTTATCAGAACGGCAATATCCTTTTGCAGGGTGCTTATTTACGAGTCCAGTTGAGTCACGGTTCACAGCGTCCATTATGTATGCGGCACAGGAATTGCTGTAGAAAACCCAGAAATTAAGGGGCTCAGCGAGGACGTTGTGCTGTACGTGTTTAAAAGAAAAGATGACAAATTATGAATGTCTCGAGGGGAAATATTATGACGACTAAACAGGCAAAGTCTTTTAAAATAGAAAAGCACACCCACTGTAGAGAATACAATTTTTCGGCACTTGGCGGAAAGAAAAAACGTGAAGGTTTATACAAGAGCAAAAAAATCTCATTGAGAAAAAAAATGTCAAAGATGATGATGGGTTTTAATAGGTTTTTTGTTTCCTGAAAAAGAGTTTCCTTGCTGTTCATGACTTGAATACTAAAAGCGTATACAATTTCTGAAGTTTATTTCTGGAACCTTTTGTGTTCAGAGAAAGAGAGTGATATGACATTTTCCTATAAATCAAATGTGCTCTCAAAACTGAAGTATACTTACTTTTAAACACTTATTTTACATTTACACTGCTTTTCCACCAGTGTTTTATTTCTCACCTGACAGCTTTTCCAATTGTCAGAACCCAAACTGAGGAATAAAAAATGCTTGGATATAAAACATTAGGGGAGGGTGGTATGGCTAAAATCTTCACCGTATCTGCATATTATCACAGTGTAGTTCATCTTCACTTAATATAAAAAAAATAATGCTTTAGAAATTAAATAGCCATGGGTTATTAACTCAATGGGTTATCTATTTTTAGATAACCCATTGAATTTATATGTACAAATACAAGGTACTTCATCTCTGTTGATTATTTTCTCTTTTTATTTGGCACTTGAAGGATAAATCATGCTTAAGTGTTACTTACTAAGAAACAATTAAGTTTATTATCATTAGGTAATGCGTTAGGTATTGTGAACTAAGAGTGAACAACATTTATGGTTACACTTTATTTTAAGGTGTCCTTGTTACAGTGTAATTATACATTTACTGAATAATATCAATTAATTAATTATATTTGGAATAAGGGTTGGCTTAGGGTTACTTACTTGCATGTAATTATGCAGAATGTATTGTTATTATAATAGTAAGTACATGTAACGTGTAACAAGGGTACCGTAATATAAAGTGTTACCAAAATTTTTAAGTAGAAAAACTGAAATTTTATATATATTTTTTTATTTATATGCTTATTTATTTTGTAAAATGTACCCAATAATCTTTATTTACGACTTTAAAATATATTGTTTAAAGTTTACTGTCACTAAACAATGTAAAAAAAATTACACAAATAATGTAAAGCAGCCCTGTTCACTTATAGCCATGCAAATGTATGTGTATATGACCCAGCAAAATCTCTACTGGTTGATGCATTTCTACCATTGCGTGGTATATAGCATCTGTAAATGTTGTGCTCAGCCTTATTAAACAGTATATAAAGGTGTTGAGTCTTTCTGTACCGCAGCTGTTGCTCCATTTCCCCTTAAGCACCCAGGCTCCGTATGGCCCAATACTAACAGCTTTAAGAGAGAAGCTTTTCTCACACTCTTTGTGCTGTATTGATTCAGCTCAGTATAGGGAAACCTTGTGGCTCCTGTAGTTTAATCCAAATTCCCTCAGACGAAAGAGATCTAGAAAAGAGAAAAACAGTGCTCAGCCCCAATTGCCCAGCCTTAAAGAGAGCCATTTGAAGTGCAGAATCTGGCAGCGGTTTTAGAGAAGATCGGCTGTCCTGTGTAATTGATCCGTCTGGAGGTCATAGTCCAACTGACCGTCTGCATATCAATCTCACCAACTGTGCTGCCCAACTTTTAGATCTTCTGATGTGGAAGTGAGCCATAACATTTGCAATTAGAAGGATAATTTGAATAATTAACCATGGCAGCTGGAAAGCATCATGTGTAAACATGAGGCAAGAGTCACGTGATAAAGTGTATGAATTAGGACTGGCAATAAATAAATTGAATTACATAAGCAAATGAATCACATATATGAATATTTGGGGGGGAAAGCACCAAAATAAAGATAATTTAAGACATTACGGTGTTGTGGCAGATAAGTAATGAATTCAGAAGACATTACAAAAAATCTGAGCTTTTCATTTGAGCTGCATTTTCCATCAAGAGCACAGGATTTTGAGATGTCATGTCAAAAGGGATTCACCCAAAAAATGAAAATTCTGTCATAATTTACTCGCCCTAATGTTGATCTAATCCTGTATAATTTATACCCCGGTTTCACAGACAAGGCTTAAGCCTAGTCCCAGACTGAAGCGCAAGTCAGAGCCGTTTCAACTGAAAGAAACTTGCACTGACTGATCTTAAAATATTTCAGTGCCTTTGTTTTGTTTCAAGATGCACATTGTAAATACAACTTAACCACTGATTTCTAGTCGTGTCCTCTTTTGGAAAGCCAAACAAAGTCGTTTAGCTTTCACAATGAAACACAGCGTCACACACGGCGGGCTAGAGTGAGCGGAGGCAAATAAATGTATATACGACCCAGCAAAATCTCTACTGGTTGACGCATTTCTAGCATTGCGGAATATATACTGTAAATGTTGTGATCAGCCCTATAAAGCAGTATATAAAGGTGTCGAGTCTTTCTGTACCGCAGCTGTTCCATTTCACCTTAAGCACACAGGCCCCGTATGGCCCAATACTAACAGCTTTAAGAGAGAAGCTTTTCTCACACTCTTTGTGCTGTATTGATTCAGCTCAGTATAGGGAAACCTTGTGGCTCCTGTAGTTTAATCCAAATTCCCTCAGACGAAAGAGATCTAGAAAAGAGAAAAACAGTGCTCAGCCCCAATTGCCCAGCCTTAAAGAGAGCCATTTGAAGTGCAGAATCTGGCAGCGGTTTTAGAGAAGATCGGCTGTCCTGTGTAATTGATCCGTCTGGAGGTCATAGTCCAACTGACCGTCTGCATATCAATCTCACCAACTGTGCTGCCCAACTTTTAGATCTTCTGATGTGGAAGTGAGCCATAACATTTGCAATTAGAAGGATAATTTGAATAATTAACCATGGCAGCTGGAAAGCATCATGTGTAAACATGAGGCAAGAGTCACGTGATAAAGTGTATGAATTAGGACTGGCAATAAATAAATTGAATTACATAAGCAAATGAATCACATATATGAATATTTGGGGGGGAAAGCACCAAAATAAAGATAATTTAAGACATTACGGTGTTGTGGCAGATAAGTAATGAATTCAGAAGACATTACAAAAAATCTGAGCTTTTCATTTGAGCTGCATTTTCCATCAAGAGCACAGGATTTTGAGATGTCATGTCAAAAGGGATTCACCCAAAAAATGAAAATTCTGTCATAATTTACTCGCCCTAATGTTGATCTAATCCTGTATAATTTATACCCCGGTTTCACAGACAAGGCTTAAGCCTAGTCCCAGACTGAAGCGCAAGTCAGAGCCGTTTCAACTGAAAGAAACTTGCACTGACTGATCTTAAAATATTTCAGTGCCTTTGTTTTGTTTCAAGATGCACACCAGTAATGTTTTTTCTAAGGCATGTTAATAAAAATTACTTAAATATCCTAATTGAACTATGGCCTAATCCTGTCTAAGTCTAAACCCTGTCTGTGAATCCGGGCCATTTTCTCTACTGAACTCAAAGAACTCTAGTGCCAAGTACACTACAAATACATTTACATATTTATGTACTCAAAAATACCCTGCGATTGAACCTTTGGCATACTAGACAGGTATATTTAGTCTGCTAAATTGGAAAAACGAATTTTATACTTAATGCAATTTAATTGTAAGGAAGTAGTGCTGAAGTCCAACTATAGATATACTGAAGTATATTTAAAGGGATAGTTCACCCAAAATTAAAAGTATGTCATTAATTACTCACCCTCATGTCGTTCCAAACCTGTAAGACCTTTGTCATAGGCGGAGCGTGTGTAAGGCTAAGCCTTCCCCTGGCCACGGGGACTTGGGGCAAAAATGCCACTAAATTGGACAAAAATGACCCTGCACAAACAAATTAAATCTATTAAGTCTGTTGCTAACAAAGTGAATATGAATAGACAGTGATTGCAGCATTAAATTAAGATCTGTATTTCATTTTAGGCGTTCAGATGAGTCATCGTTCAAACTCATCAGTTTTGTCGAGTGTGCTCGCGTTCGCTGACTGAATTCCGGACTCTTGCAAATTCTCTCATCATAAACAACAATGCGCAGATGTACGTTCAATGTAAGTAAGAGATTCATTTAACAGTGTATACAGCTTCAGTGATTATAACGATAGTTTTGTTTTTTTGAGAGTGCTTAAACGCGTGATAGATCAGTGTTAGTGATAGTGTCACTTTCTATATATAATTTATTCGCTGTTTGAATAACCGTGGAAAGGAAACGTTATATAATTATCAATTTCTAACATTTGTATTAAATTGTAATCATTTCAGCCTGTGTGCACTGAATTTATTTAATACACAAGTTTCACAATTTGAGTTGAATTACTGAAATAAATTAACTTTTCCACGACATTCTAATTTATTGAGATGCACCTGTACATTTGGCTGCTTTTAGCCTTACCCTGGAGTTGGTTCACCCGCCGCCTATGACCTTCGTTCATCTTCGGATCACAAATTAAGATATTTTTGATGCATTCAGAGAGCTCTCTGACCCTCCCATAGACAGCAAGGATCCGAACACGATCAAGGCTCAGAAACGTAGCAAGGAGATAGCTAAAATAATCCATGTGACATCAGTGGTTAAACCATCATTTTACTAAGCTACGAGAATACCTTTTGTGCGCAAAGAAAACAAAAATAACAACTTTATTCAACAATTTGTCTCCTCCGCGTCACCCTGGTGCCATTTTGGAGAGTATCACATATGTAAACAATGTATACAACGTATGTACGCGGATGTGCTGTTTACGTTCAGATCAAAACGTAAACGGTGCTGCTGACACAACACAGCATACATTGTTTACAGGTTTATTTACCAAAGCAACTTACAAGAAAGTGCACATGTAAGTGGTAATTATCAGTGCTAGCAGCTAAGGATATATGTCAAGTACTAGGGTTAGACTTAAGTGCTAGAAGAACACTACAGCACAAATGCACTGTAACATTGCGATGGCTGTCACGTATAAGGATCATGAAGTCTTTGACATTGGCAGAAATGACTAATTTATATTTTACTCCAGGAATCAGGAACATCTTTCCTGTCCTTCTTAGATATTTAATATCCGTCTCTGATGAAATATTCTTAACATGCCCACATCTGTGTTGACTTCATCTCTGATTCCTGTCCATCCACAGACGCCTGCAGAAGGAGCATCCACGGCCATCTACACTGCAGCTGCCTCCGAGCTGGAGGGGATCGGAGGACTGTATCTCTACAACGGACGCAAGACGGAGTCTTCAGCACTTTCTTATGACCAACGGCTGCAAACCAAGTTGTGGAAAGAAAGCTGTGCTCTAGTGGGTCTCCAATAAACATGAGAGAACATCAGCACTGAGCTCCTGATCACTGAGACTTGGGCCCTCATCTTACAGTCCATATAACATCCACCTGAAAAAAATTCAACCTCATGCCTTAAGTTAGTATCCCTTTTTGCCAAATTATCCCTTTGTCTTTAAACCATCTCATTACCTTTATAGTGTTCACTAGTGCTATCAAACAATTAATCGCATCCAAAATAAAACTTTTTGTTTACATAATAATGTGTGTGTATTGTGAATATTTATTATGTATATATAAATACACGCACATACAGCATATATTTTGAAAATATTTACATGTATTTACATGTACATATTTATATTCATATAATTTATATCATATATGAATGTTTAATATATAAACGTAACATTTTCTTAGATATATACATGCATGTGTCTGTATTTATATTTACATAATAAGTATACAAAGTACACACACATATTATGTAAACAAACTTTTATTTTGGATGCGATTAATCACGATTAATCGTTTGACAGGACTAGTGTTCACACAAGCCATCTTAGACAACGTCTTGAGAATGTGTACCTCAACGGAACGTGACAAGTGCGCTGTTTTCTGTCCTGAAATCGCTCTCTTCCTCCTCACTTGGGAACTCTCCGAACACTTTTTCCCTGAACTAAGCAAATAAAACAGTGATTTTGACTAATAATTGAGTATCTAGTTCTCTGCTAAGCCTTTTTGGGTGCTTAATGAATCAGGACCGTCGCAATGGCTGTTCTACTGATTTTCCTTTGGATTTTGTCAACAGACTATAAAGGATTATATGTGAAATCTCCAGCTCTCTTAACTGGGCAAATACCAGCCTGTGTCTGTTGATTCTCTTAGTTTCCATGCTAGGATTTTGCGTCTTTTTTTGTTAGTATAGTTGTATATCTTCAGTGGCGCCTACGTTGGGTTATTCCCAACCCATCAGTCAGTGTCTTTCCTCCCTCTGCCTACCGCATCTAATTGTCTAAACACAAACTGCAGAAGGGCTAAGGGGGAAAAACATTTGTCTGGCTAAGCCCTTCATTTTTCATTCCCTCACTGTGCAATTTGCAATGCTGTGTTTTGAATTTAACCACAAAAGAGACAGCTGCCCTCATGCCAGGTGCCTCACCTTCATTCATCTTCTTTCTCCCAGAGGGGCAAATTTCGTCCAACTGTTCTGTTCGTGACTGTGACGTGCTCAGAATTTGTGATTCCAATGTGTAGTAATGTAGTTGTGTTTTTTTTTTTTTTTTTTCAACAGACCTTGAAACAGAAACATTTAAAGGGGTCCTATTATGCTTTTACACTTTTTCAACTTTAGTTAGTCTGTAATGTTGCTGTTTGAGCATAAAAAAGATCTGCAAAGTTACAAAGCTCAAAGTCCACTTCAAAAGGAGATATTTTATTTAACAGAAATCACTTTTCAAAAACTACAACGAACGACTCGTTTGGACTACAGTGCACATTTTACGGGATTTGTGATATCACAAATATCGACTATTGGGACGACACCTGGTTGAGCTGCACTAGAAAAGGCAACGAGTGTTATCACTAAGTCGGAGACGCGCTAGTTTTCCGAAGGCAGACGCACTTAGAGTGGTTACAATCATCCGGGTTTAACTCGCGCTCAAATGGATTTGATTTTGATGCAATATTTACACTGAAGCTGGCAGGCGGCTATAGTAAGGGGCGTGACATTTCCCGACCAGGCGCCGAATGAGCCAATCACAACACACTCTGGCCCAGCTAACCAATCACAGCACATTTTGTATTTCAGAAGGCGGGCCTTCATTTCATACAGAAACTATTCAAGCCGTTCATGCCAGACTGGGGAGAGAGGTGTTGTAATCATGTAAAATATGTGAAAAATAATGTGTTTTTCAAACAACCTAGTATGAGAGCCTGTTCTAGTACACCCCCAAAACAAAATCAAGACTTTGTAAAAGAGCATAATAGGACCCCTTTAAATATGTGCACATATTTTATAAATCAAGATTTTCCTTTGAGATGTTGAGATTTAACTTTTAAAAATATTCAGGCATCCTATTAATTTTTTTTTTTATATATGTATTTATCCAAGGTCGATGTGCAATAGCAAACCAGCTAATTGAGTCTTGAAATAATGGAAAATTTGAACATTTTCCAACAGGACATGTCGCTTCATAAATACTAATATATAAAAGTACTGTGACAACTTGGAGGTGTTGTCTCAAGTTTGGTTGCTTTGGTAAAGTGCTACTTTGACCTGTTAAATTCTAATTTAAATGTACTAGTGTCAAAATGTGCCTGTTATTTGTGTGTTTTATGTGGCATCAATCATGCAGTTGACCAAATGGTGTTCACATTTAAACCTCTCTAATTCAGTTAATTTTCTGTATGGTACAGTGAATGGGATATGAAGCTTTTGGGTAAAAGAGAGATGAAGATATCCCCCCATTTGCATTGCTTTTGAGAATTTGCTTTTATCATTGCCTAGTTTTGCTTATTGTACTCTAATTATGCACTAATGGAAGTGCTGCTGTATTATAATGTATCTAGCATTATAGGAAGGGTAAATAACGTCCATGCACAGATAATAATGATCCAATAGATTAATTATATGGTTGTGATACTGAGAAATAAATTAATAACAGTGTTTGGAGGCACCAAATGTCTGATGATAAATGAATTGAGAAACAGTCTCAGTACAAAATGTGCAAAGAGGATTTGCGTACTTGGCTCCTCAGGCACATGCACTGTGAATGAGCCCAATGTTTCTGTCATTTGTGTGTGTGAAAGAGAGGGATGAAGACGGAGAAAATAGTGCAGCATTATCTTGCCAGGAGACTCTGAAGTGTCTCATCTTCAGCTCTTGTTGAAAACTGAGTGAATGAGTTTCTCTTCTAAGGCTCTTGTCTAAATAAAAACTGATTTTGCTGTTGCAGTAGCTGTTTTTTTCTGCTAATGGTGAAGTGTAAATGAAAATATGGGATGTAAAAGCCAATTTATGTTGTTTCGGTTTTAGAAATTGTGCAGGGCCGGTCATTTGCAGTTTCAAGGACACCAAGCAGAAGTCATATGATCCACATGCTCTGTTGAAATTGAATAGAATAAAATGGTTTCATTCATCCTTTGTTCCAGACATTTCTTTTGAAAAATTAGTTCTCACTAATGCTTCAAGTTCAGTCACGCATAGTCACGTAACACTTTTTTTTACTGCTTTGAAGTAATAGTTGTACATTTTGCTTTAAGCAGATGGTACATTTCAAGCTAATTTGTGCATCAGACTTGTTCGCTTTGTCTGCTCGATAAAAGACATACACGTGGGCAGGTAACTGGCTGCCGCTGAATCGAATAAATTGGTGGACCGTCATCATGTCAACATGTGAGCAACTGGTTTATAGACCTCTGTCCACCAAATGAGCTAACTGTCTTCTGGCGTTTTGAAGACAAACACCAGTTCTAAACAGTTTTTTTTTCACAATAAACCAATGGTTTCACTGCCTGTTCTCTCTATACATAAAACAAAAATATGATTTGTGAAATAAGATAAGTGGACTCCTAAACCAATAGGGGCCACATGCTGTCCAAGATGTCATAAGCAGCCTAGTACTGCTGACATTTCATGTCATGCAAACAATGATAAAAATTGTATAAATGGTAGACTAAAGCATAAATGTTAACTGGGTAACACTTTAGTATACTGACCTATTTTTGCTATTAACTAGTTGCTTATTAGCATTAACATATTGGCTGTTTATTAGTACTTATAAAGCACATATTCTGTATGACCATATTCTACATCCCTAATCCTAAACGATACCTAAACTTAACAACTACCTTACTAATGATTAATAAGCAGCAAACTAGGAGTTTATTTTAGGCAAATGTGGTTGCACTATATTTTACAGTACGTGCACTTACATGTACTTACAGTGTACCTACCTAAGAAAGTACTGGTAATATAAGGTAACTACATGAAGTAGGGTTAGGTTTAGGGGTAGGTTCAGGGTTATTACCTAGTTATTGTAATCACTATAATAAGTACATAGTATGTACATGAGTAACAGGACTGTAAAATAAAGTGCTACTGCAAAAGTTAATGTTTGTAGTTAATGGTTTGTTAATAGCAAGAACAGGACCATAAAATAAAGTGTGACCATTAACAGTAGAAATGATATTAAATATATAATATCTAAATATTAATTTAAAACATATTTAAAGTCTCAGTGTTTTTATATAAGAATGCCACATTAAATATATTTCTTTAAAAATATGTATCAGGAGTCAAATTTAAATGCCACATTAAACATATATATATATTTTAATTGAAGATCAGGCCCAGATCATACGTTTTCTACGTTGTTTGTGCTTTGATTTGAACGAAAACAACATATCCGTGATGGGGCAGCAGACACAGAACAACAGAGGCTGTTTGCGTTCAGTGGATACTCTCCAAAATGGCGCTAGGGTGACACGGAGGAGAAGAATTGTTGAATAAAGTCGTTATTTTTTTCTTTTGCGAACAAAAAGTATTCTCGTAGCTTCGTAATATTATGGTTGAACCCCTGATGTCACATGGATTATTTATCGATCTCCTTGCTACGTTTCTGGACGTTGATCGTGGTAGTACCCTTGCTGTCTATGGGAGGGTTAGAGAGCTGTCAGAATGCATCAAAAATATCTTAATTTGTGTTCCGAAGATGAACGGAGGCCTTACGGGCTTGGAACGATATGAGGGTGAGTAATTAATGACAGAATTTTCATTTTTAGGTGAACTAACCCTTTAAGGTTGTCCTAAAAAGACTAATCAGCTACTGATATTTGCCTTAACTCTTAACCCTAAGTTTTCCAAAAAAAAAGGGCCATACTTTGGCTGTTTGTGGCCATATTGTTCATTTAATAAAATGTTATAAAACTAACTTTCCTAAAGGTTACTGTAAATAAATATATAAATGAATGAATGAAAACATACATAAATATTGCATACATACATAAATAAAAAGTTGTAAATAAAGCAAAGATTATTGGAGTACATTTCACTAGAAAATACTATTTCATTCTTTCCACAAATGTCATGTTTAATTCAGTGTGTTGCTTGCCATTTCTTTGCTTTTTTTTGCTTTTTTTCTTGTGAAATTCACTAGCAAAATCTATTTTTATTTCTGAGTAAAAAAATCAAAGTAATTTTTACAATTAAATGATGCATCTTTTATGGAATTTAGGTTGTTTAAATCTTATTTACCCATCCTAAGATGCCCCCCCCCTCAAGCCGCTGGGGGCCATTTTTAACCCAGAACAGTTTAAAAGTGGGACATGATCCCTAAATACTAACGTTCCTCGAAATTAACTCACAGTATACTGTATTTTTATTTATTTTTTTACAGTGAAACTGTTCTGAGGCCTCAGGGTGGTGTAAATGTTTTGGAGGTTATAAACACACTGACGGGGGGTTTGCTTAGGGCCCCCAAAATGCTATAATAATTTGTAGTTAAAAAATAGCAATTTGGCCTGTCAAGACAGATCGGCCTCTAATGGGCTCTCTAAATAGGTCTTCCTGATTATGTCCTCAGGAAAGCTTTCTGTGCACCAGCCGCTAAACTTTGCGTGGGTAATCATACAAATCCTCTGCCAGCTCTCCACTACTTATCCCTCACAGCCTGAGAGACTCACTGACCGAGGGTGTTGCCAGAAATGTCCCTTTTCACCCCTGATCTAAGATCTGCTTTTCCTGGTTTCTGGTTAGAATTAAGGTAAGGGGGATTGGCCCTAGATCCATATAAAAGAGCAATTTTAGGAGCTGTTAGCTGACTGCTAATAGCTCCGGTGCCCCCTTAGCAGACTCGGTGGAAAGGCCTTATCTCCACAAACCAGCAGGCCTGCTTAAACCTGGGTAATGCTGTCTCGATAAGCCTCTACATTCAGACTTGCACTCTTTCCCTCAACCATCCCAACCAAAGCACAGCCATCATCCATATTTAACAACTCTTAAGAGTCTGACTCTGATCTCACAAGTGGAGATACAGTGGCAATACCAGTTTTCTCATTTCAATGAAGAACAAATCCCATACTGACCTTTTGTTCTCTGTGATATTTTTAGCACAAAGCACTTAAACTAATAATTATTCTAATATGACACTGTTTCGGTTTAATTTTCAGTTTCAGCAGTTCTAAATATAATTTAGTAAAATGAGAGAACTGCACTGTACATGCAAATATTCACCTCATTTTTAATATATAAGAGTGAGAGACCATTTGTAACTTGAATGTATGAAGCTTCCAGTGTTATTAGCTATTATTTTACCTGGACAAAAACAGCCCGTTATGCTTTGTAATCATATTATTTTAATTTAGTATCATAATGATAAATACACTCGTTTGTAGTGAAAATAGTTTTACTGTTATTTGCACTTCTTCAAATTATACTTCATCTTATTGTTCTTCAAATTATTCTTCTTATAGTGGCTAATGAATCAGAACTCTCGCACATTCACAGAAAATAGCTTACTTAATTGAAAAACAGCTAATGTTAAAACTACAGTGGCTGAGAGAGCTCAGCATGCTGCAAATGAAAATAAAACACCTGCAAATTAAGAAAACATCAGTTTGAAAACACGTGCTGCAAACACTCACAACGCAACAAAATACAGAAACGCTCTGCAAATACTTGCAACACAACCAAATACAGAAACATGCTGCAAATACAACACAAACAAATATAGAAACTGTAGTAAGGATCCATTTGCAGCTTTTAATAAAAGTAAACCGTCGTACAGGCGATGGTCGATCAACATTGAACAGGGTTATCAGAGACGAGACAAAGGCAGCGTAATAAGACAGGCGAGTGATCAGGGCAGGCAGCAATCAGAGTAAACAACAGTCCATATAACAGAGCAAGAGAGTCAAAGGCATCAGTGTACAATCCAAAAACGAGAGAAACAGTCCAGGGTCAAACACAGTAATCCAATAGAGAAGATAATAACGCTCAGAAATGTCAGTCGGAGCAAAACAAAACTTTGCGAGGAGTGAGTGCGAGACAGAGGCTTCACTAGTCCCATAAACAAACATCAGTTAAGCTCGTAATCAGTGCCAGGTACGGGATGATGGGAAATGGAGTTTGAGGGGAAAAGTCAATAATCAGGTGATGGCGACCTCTGGTGACGATCAGGGGGAACCACAGAGGCTGGATTCATTACAGAGCCCCCTCCCTGCGAGTGGCTCTTGACGTGAGAAGGCAAACGACGTTGGGGTCTTCCGCGAGAACGAGGGGCCAGTTTATCCGGATGGGTCCTGTGGAAGTCAGTGGTAAGTGATGGGTCAAGAATGACTTTGGCATCGACCGAGGAGCTTTCCTCCGGTCCATACCTCTCCAAGTCCACGAGATATTGCAGAATTCCTCCCCGGCGCTGAGAGTCTAGGATCTCCTGAACCTGATATGCCTCTTCACCGTCGATGATGAGGGGAGGGGGTCCCTGGTTCCGGCCTCATCTAGGTCGTCCACCCTTCTTGGCGCACCAGCGGCCTTGAGCAGAGAGATAGTGAGTGAGATACGATATTGTGGAGGTAAAGCTAAACGGAAAGAAACGTCTCGGTTACATATGTAACCCTCATTCCCTGAAGGAGGGAACGGAGACGTCACGTCGGTGACCAACGAATTGGGATCTCGCTTAGAGAGACCAATCCACTTTGAGTGTAAACTAAACGAGCAAATGCACATTTGCATGCGATGATTGCATCCAGCTGCCGCTGATCACAGCGTGATCATAAAAAGGCAGCCGATGCAACGCATACCAGGCTTTCGCTGAGGAGCCGAGCCGGTGACCCGGCCGCTCAGCGGTGGTACAGCACTTGGAACGGGAACGTTGCGGAAGCCCCATCCTTACCGAAGGAGGTTTCGGAAGCACTTACACATATGACATCCATTTAGGTGCATATGGAAAATTAGAGGTGATTGTAACCCTCATGGAAATGGCAGAAGTCTGCCGGGGAAACACGGGTTCTGAGGCTATACCGTGGACTTTACACATATGGGAACCACTTAGGCCTTTACATATGGAACCCAGCCTTCTACCGGTTCTCAAGGATTCAACGAGTGAAGGCCTGGCACCAGACATTCTGCCACGTCTGGCTGCCGAGGGGATGGAGGAGCTTGACAGGGTCTACAGTACGGACGCTCTGGAGAAGTTTCTAGCAAGCCGACACTAAACCGGTGCCTCTCAGTGCCTCTACTCATTTGAGGTGAGAACACAGGAGGATACCGGCTCCACACGAAGGCTATAGGATCTAGCAAACGTGGGGGTCACCCAGCTCGCAGCTCTACAAGTATCTGTCAGCACGGCGCCACGAGCCAGCACCCAGGAGGATGCAATACTCCTAATAGAGTGCTTGCAACCCGAGCGGGCAGGGCACACCCTGTGCCTGATAAGCCAGGGTGATGGCATCCACTGTCCAGTGGGCCATTCTCTGCTTAGAGACGCATTCCCCTTCTGCTGGCCTCCGTAACAGACAAAGAGCTGGTCTGAGGTCGTAAATTTTTGTGTCCGGTCTATGTAGCCTCTGAAGGCTTGAACAGGACAGAGCAAAGCTAGGGCTGGGTCTGCCTCCTCCAGGGGCAGCGCTTGCAGGCTCACCACGTGATCCCTGAAGGGAGATGGCGCCGCTGAGTTCAGATGCCGTCCAGTTCGCTCCACTTAGATTGTGCTTTTATTTACTTTTGTACTTTCGTTTGCTCTCTCTTTTTACACACATATCATCTGCACTGATCACTTATGACAAAAGAACACTTTTGGACATTGGACACCGCTACACTAACCTGTTTCAGGACACTTTATCCTCCAACCCATCGTGGCCATCTGAGATTCTCTGGAACGCCGAGATGAACAATGGCCACTTGAATAACCCACCGCGGCGACGGATTAAGAAACACAGCGGGAAGCGCACTGGGATTCGCAACAGACTGAGGAAAAGAGCACACAGCCCTCCTCTGCCGAGCATTCTGCTTGCCAATGTCCAATCCTTAGAGAATAAGTTGGACGATCTTAGAGCCAGGATAAGTTTCTGTAGCGTTTGGACCAATCAAACACACAATATATATTTTGCTATATTTAACAAATACTCCAAGTAACAAGTAACACCCCTCAGTTAACAAGTCATATGAGGACCTATGGGCCCTTCCCCCGAAATGAGTCTTAACACCTCAGAAAGACACCAGTCACCATGGCAACCAACGCTGATATCACTGGTTTTATGGCCCAAAGGAATGTGGGTAGAGACACTCACTACATTTTCCATAGGAAAAACCCAATGCACAGTAAAAATGTACTCTTTCTCTAATTAATTCATAATTAGACTCTCGACGCATGTGGCAGGGACTAAGAACCATCTGTACCTTTGGAAATAAATCCTCTGCAGCTGTGAGAGCAGACCCGTTGCTGGCTGATGAGTAAAAACTCTTTCTACAGCCGCTTTGAATGCAATCGAGTCAGCGCGTCTCTGCCGATCAGCGCGTCAGGAAACTGCAGACAGAGCACCGATAATCATGTAATCACTGTGTCGGAGGACGAGGTTCGGAGGGCCCTAAAGCGAGTGGATGTCAGGAAAGCAGCAGTTTCTGGCCGTGTTCTGTGGTCCTGTGCTGATCAGCTCGCTGGTTTGTTTACATCCATCTTTAATGAGTCCCTTGCTACCTCGGTGGTTCCCACCCCCTTTAAAAAATCTGTCATCATCCCTGTGCCTAAGAACAATAACCCCTCTTGCCTGAATGACGATCGTCCAGTTGCCCTCACGTCTATAGTCATGAAGGTATTTGAGAAACTTATAACGAACAACATTTGCTCCTCCATCCCTGATATTTTGGACCCTCTTCAGTTTTGCCTATCGCCCCAACAGATCTACTGAAGATGCCATCTCTCACGTCCTGCACTCTTCCCTCATGCACATTGACAGCAGCAATGGGAACTATGTAAGGCTGCTATTCATCGACTATAGCTCAGCTTTCAATACTATAGTCCCCATCAAGCTAGCTTCTAAACTCATGGACCTCGGCCTGAATTCTTCACTCTGCAACTGGATTTTAGATTTCCTCACTGGTAGACCTCAAGTGGTGAAAGTAGGCCAGTTCACCTCCAACACCATCATCCTGAATGTGGGAGCTCCACAGGGCTGTGTCCTGAGTCCTCTGCACTACTCTCTCTACACACATGACTGCGTGTCTTCCCACAGCTCCACATCTATTATCAAATTTGCTGATGATACTGTGGTTCTGGGCCTCATTTCCAAAAACAATGAGGCCGCATACTTGGATGAGGTAGAGAAACTCACATCATGGTGCCAGGAGAATTGTCTCTCTATGAAAGTGAGTAAAACTAAAGAGCTGATTATGGACTTCAGGAAGAGACAGCAGTGGCCCTATACTCCTCTTATGATCAGTGGGACCCCAGTGGAGACGGTGAGCAGCTTCAAGTACCTTGGTGTAAACATCTCCAAGGACCTGACTTGGACTTCACACATCCAAACTCAGGTTAATAAATCCAGGCAAAGACTGTACCATCTGCGACAGCTGAGAAAAATCAGGGTTTCGCCAGCAATCCTGAAAACTTTCTATTCAGGGGCCATAGAAAGTGTATTGACTCAGTGTATCTCAGTGTGGTTTGGGAACAGCTCCAGTCAAGACTGCAAAGCCCTGCAGAGAGTTGTTTGCTTAGCTGAGCGCATCTCAGGGTCTGCTCTCCCCTCTCTACAGGAAATCTACCTCAAACGCTGCAAAAGCAGAGCTGTATCAGTTTTGCTGATTAATCGGCACCGATAATTGATTGCTGGAATTATCGTTATCGTCAAAAATCCATGCCGATAGTTTTCCCGGGTTGCGTCCATTGCTGGAGCGGCTGAGAAGGGTCTGCTGTCATTATACATTGCGAGAGCGGCCTCTAGTGGTTGAAATCATTGACAGCACGTGCTATTTGTTTAGACACATGATACTGCACTCTGAACAGAGCGGGAAACTTCAGACGCGGATTTAAATGCAGCCGACAGAAAATCCTGCTGCGCCACAGAGCGCCATTCACATAGTTTTCCTTTAAATTACATTATATTGGTCCCGAATCGTTGTTAATGTGTATAATGAATTGTGTATTGTGCATTTTCAGCAAAACGTTTGTCTTTCTGTGGCTCTAATAAAATCTGTGTGCTGTCATTTATAGAGGTATAATATAGGTTGCGCTTTCCGTTTGCTCCGTTTTTTAAACGCCAAACTTCAAACTCATCTATACCAAATTGTTCATTCTTGAAGTAAACTTGTGTCTGTTTGGTGATTAAATAAACTGTTTTAGACCGCTGCTCGAGTTGAACGCGATGCGTCCGGAGTGTGTGTGATACCGGTGAGTTCTCCTAGACTCAGCGCTGCGCTTTTATTTTGATTAGATAATCATCAAGTGTTCAAGAATAGAAGCAATTAAAGTCCGAGAGTATACATACAATATCCATATGTATATAATTGTAATGCTATAGCCTTTGTGTATATATTTAAAGATGTGCATCTTTAAGCATGACTGTTGAAATGAAATGGTAACACTTTAAAATAAGAGTCCATTCGTAACATTAAGATTAATGAAAGCTGTGTAAGTATTGTTCCTTGTTAGAGTGTGTTAATTTCAACAGTAACTATTACTATTATTATTATTATTTTTACTACTACTACTAGTATGGTTCAGTACTGGTTTTGTTAATAAAGCACTATTTTAGTTTTTGTTCAGTATCAATTTTAAAACAATTTTAAAACACAAATGAACAGTGTTCTAACTAGGGCTGCACGATAAATCGCATGCGATATTTAACGCGCATCTTAAGAATACCATAATTCCTCCGTTCAATTAGGCCTAAGACATCGAGAGTCACGCAGACCTATAACAACCCAGCCACAACACATAACTGCGAATAACATGCCTTACCTTAACACAGAATCGACCACAGAGTCCAACGTTTATATTTTTTCTACGAATCTTTGCGTTAACATGTACTAAACATGAGTGGAATTTGCACCGCAGCGCCCCCACACCTTGATGCTCATGACAAGAATAGCATGTATAGTTATCTTTATTGAAGTGAATTAGATTTAAATCACCGTCATGCATGAATTAATGATATTTTTGGAATTTTTACACATAATAATCCACGATGATCACATTACACCAAACTGAAATTGCACGTCAAAATAACACATTGTCAATATTTTTTGAGACCCCCCCAAAATTTCACAAATCACGTTTTCAGGGGAGCCCATGTCTTATTAAGGGGAGCCGAGCTCCCCCTAGCTCGCACCCTGCAAATAAATACAGAAAAGTGCTGCAACTCACAACACAAACAAATAAAGAAACGCACTGCAAATACTCACAACACAAACAAATACAAAATGTACTGCAAAAACAGAAAAGCGCTGCAACTCACAACACAAACAAATAAAGAAACACACTGCAAATACAACACAAAAAACAGAAATGTGTTGCAAATACTCACAACACAAACAAATACAGAAACACACTGCAAATACTCACAACACAAATACAGAAATGCGCTGCAAATACTCACAACACAAACAAATACAGAAACGTGCTGCAAATACAAGACAAATAAATACAGAATGTGCTGCAAAAACAGAAAAGCGCTGCAAATACTCACAGCACAAACACATATAGAAAAACGCTGCAAATACGCACAACACAATGGAAATGTTTAATGGAACCACAACAAGTGATGAACATGGCTGAGTCATGCTTATTACTATGATTATTCTACTCTGAAAGGTGAGATTTTAGTTTATTTTAACATCCTGATCATATATGATTCCTTAGCTTTTTTGGATATTTGTAGCCTAAATAAGCTGACGAAATACACAATTACTGTAACCGTGAAACGTTATGTAAGCTGGCTAGTTTTAATTAAATATAAATTAATTAAAAATAGTTACTATAGTTAAACCTTGGTAACCAAAAAATTAAACATGGTTTTGCTACACTAACATTTTAACCATGGTATTGGTACAACTGTGGTTATAAAAATTGTAGGCTATATGCCTATATGCTACACATTTACTATAATAAAACCATGGTTATTTTGTGTAAGCATTGTTGGGTTTCCCCGTTGTGGTCTGTGCTACTTGCAGTGCATTTTTGTATTTAGTCGTGTTGTGAGTATTTGCAAAACATGTGCTGTCAAACTGATGAATATGTTTTCTTAATTTGCTGGTGCTTTTTCTATTTGTATGCGTTTTCTCAAGTTGAGATCTCTCTGCCATGGTATAAAACCCTTTTTCTATACGAGCTGAATCTTCAGAAACCGCTACAAGCCATTTTAATCTTAATTTTAATGTTCACTCTGTTTTCTTAATGCATGTTATTGATCTTATTTTGATTGTTTCACCTATTCTTCTCTTTTTGTTTCACTGTACGTTATGAATATCACAATACCGAAGAAAAATAGCTGTTGCTACTTACCTTTCATCATGACATTTATTTCCCTAAATATTGTAAATACTTGCTCTGTGGTGCTTTTTTTGTCTGTTTAAGGTGTCAAGAATTGGTTAGTTAGCATGGTTTAGCTAGACTATTTACTAAGAGTTCAGAACTCACAAGAGTTCATAGAGTTCACAAGCAATTAGCTTTTCAATCTTTAGCCTTTGCTTGAGCATATTTGACAGGTACCCAACCACTAGGCTCAGGCAGAAGACATTTTCTGGTCCAAGATTGGCTTCCACAAACCCTTTGTATCAGCTTTATTAGAGAACAGGCAACACTGGTTACAGATGAATGGCTAATGGCTGACAGAGCAGGTAAGTGACCTTCTGGTATAATCAGTAACATTTCTGCAGCTAATACAGAGAGGGATCTTTCAAGAAATCCCTTTTTGCCTCCAAGGATGGAAATATCATCTCTCTCTCTCTCTTCAAAAATATGCCTATTCAAAAAATTAAAGTGCTGTCATTATTACTTAGCCTTATCACATGCCAAACCCCTATGCAGTTTTCAATGGGGAAAAAAAATCCATACAACAGTTCAGAGTAACCACGTTAATCTCCAAAAAAAAACTAAATTTAAGTCCATTTGGCATTGACTGTGCTGCATATTGAGTTGTTGTTGTTTAATTTAATTCATTATTTACTCATATATATATTTTTTTAGAACTTGTACATTTTTATAACTTTAATAACTTCGCAATTTAATGTTGTCAGAGGAGCTGAAGTTATGGAAAGGCAGACATTTTATTCTTTTGCCAGCTTTAAAAAAAAACTTTCTGTACTTGTGAATGTGAATTCCTTTTTTTTCTACTCTATCAAGCTGGTTTATGGTGATATAATAAAAAAAAGAAATGTCAAGGTCTTTGGTAGGTCTTGAAGAAATGCTTTAGGGCGTAAGTCATTTTGAGAGCTCCAGTGAGTTGTTTACCCTTTGTGTGAGATTTCAGATTAGCAATATTGTAGTAATAAGCGGTTTTCATAATGAAAATACAAGAAGACAAGCTAGCCTCAGTGGAACAGTATCTTGCCCCCTCTGGGCTTTTAGGGAGGGGAGGAACAAAGAGAGACACATGCTTGGAATTTTTATTAGCAGACTTGCTTTCCCTCGGGTATGTTCAGTGGTGGACGAAGTACACAAGTACTTGAGTAAAAGTACAGATACGTATAATAAAATATTACTCCAGTAAAAGTACTCCTTTTTCAATTTTACTCGAGTGAAAGTACAAAAGTGCTCGATTTTTTTATGTACTTAAGTAAAAAAGTACTGATAGATAGATTTATTTTGAAATTTTATATAGGCTACTTAATTTCATTTTATATTAGCACATATTTTTTATAATCCTACTTTTATAATTTTTTAATCCTACTGCTCAAAATACCTGAGATTTTCCCCAAATAACCACTATATGGAGTCAAGATATATTTTTGTTGTTGATATGGACTACGTTGACGAGAGTGATGTAGTAATGTTCACTGTGAAGATTACACTGCGATGTACCTGAGAGAAAACAGATTTGACCATCTGATTTTCACCAGTAAGAAAAAAAATGTTTTAAAGCTTGTTGTTTTGCAGAACATCACAGTTATATATGACATGAGAATAAGGCCTGAAGTTAGGAAGAACATTTTAAGGAAAATATAATTAGATTTTCATAATGATTTTCTTTCTTCTCAAACCTTGTCTGTGGTGTAAAAACACCCCTGGCCAAATGCCCCCAGAGGGCATCACTTCCCACTTTGATAATTACTGTAGTTACCATGTTCTGAACATCACAACCTTTCTTTTTCCCTCAGATGTAATCTATCTAGGTGGTTGAATAAAAATATTTGGACTTTACGTCTAAAATTTACCTCAACTTAGCACCAGCAAGCTTGTTGGCTAGACAGTTAGCATCAGCTAACAATATTTACTTATTTTCAGTATGGTTATGAATAAACATTCATAGCTGTCTACTCGGCTAGTTAATCCAAACAATATAAAAATTTATACTGTTGATAAACAATATAAAAACAGACGTCACGTAGGGCTAAATGCATAGCATTTTAATAAAATTGTTAAAGTTACTGGCAGCTGGGAATATTTTATATTGGTGTGTTATTTTAATGTTTCGGGGGTGTTTTTTTACCTAAAATAGAGACACAGATGTTGATGTGTCTGCATTCAAT
>NW_015505622.1:451614-454837 GCF_001515645.1 Sinocyclocheilus grahami
AGAGGGCATCACTTCCCACTTTGATAATTACTGTAGTTACCATGTTCTGAACATCACAACCTTTCTTTTTCCCTCAGATGTAATCTATCTAGGTGGTTGAATAAAAATATTTGGACTTTACGTCTAAAATTTACCTCAACTTAGCACCAGCAAGCTTGTTGGCTAGACAGTTAGCATCAGCTAACAATATTTACTTATTTTCAGTATGGTTATGAATAAACATTCATAGCTGTCTACTCGGCTAGTTAATCCAAACAATATAAAAATTTATACTGTTGATAAACAATATAAAAACAGACGTCACGTAGGGCTAAATGCATAGCATTTTAATAAAATTGTTAAAGTTACTGGCAGCGGGGAATATTTTATAGTGGGGTGTTATTTTAATGTTTCGGGGGGGTTTTTTTACCTAAAATAGAGACACAGATGTTGATGTGTCTGCATTCAATAATTTCAGTTGGCTTAAACAGACCACCCTTTACAGCAGATTTATTTCACAGACAACTGACAGCTTTGACCTAAACATGATTTTCAGTTACAATAATTAATCCTAAAATTCGACATTAGTTAGGCTACTTACTTTTAGCAGCATCAGACGCGCGCGCGCTCACAATATCTCCCGGTTCTTACTTGTGAATTCAATTCACTGGAGAACTCGCACTAAACGGTTCATTTGAATCAGTGAGTTGTCGACTCGAGAACAACTGCAATCGGTTCATTCTAATTCGTCAATGAATCGTTTGGTGCGATTTGCGAACCGATTTAAGGTTAATTGAAAAGAATCAGTTCGTTCTTGAATCAGACACCGTTTCTGCAGGTGCGTTCGACTTCATGCGGCGCCGCGCAAACCGATCGGCGGCTGACTTGAAGCAGTGCATGCCGGTTAGAAATTCTGTCCGACTTGAACCGGCGCCGACTCTACGTCACTGTCACGTGTGGCATCAAAGTACCGCGATATCGTTTCGAGAGCAGCCGGCTGACTCCGCTGGCATATGGAAGGCGGACGGGGCCAAATGTCTTTAAACGGAACGCGTGAAATGTGACCGTGTCAACACAATCTGCCCGCGTTGTGCAGCAATTTTGAACACGTTTCTTTTGTACGTGTAGACACGCACGTTTTGGCCGCGTTAAGGCGTCAGTTTTTGCGCGTTATTTTCAGAAATAATAACGGCAGGCCTAATAATGTTGTAATGTACCGACATTATGAACACTATAGGATATTTTAGTTCCCCTCACTTTACAACAAATCCTTTAAATTTAACAGTATCAGAACAGAATAAGAATTTAAAAATATATAATTCTAATGGATAAATATAATTGCAGTATATAATAATATATGCTTAGCAATAAACATGCCAAAACAAATTAATTTATAAAGAAACGTAAGGTAAAGTTGGGCTTACCTCTCTCAGGCACAAATCCAAATGTGTCCATATTCGTGATGTAGCTGCAGCTAAACTATTAGCCTTATTTGAGGTAAAATAGGTTTTGTAGTTCACGCGCGTTCCAGAATTGACGGAAAAATATAATAATGAGCAAAAATATGCCCCAGTGGAGCGGGTCTCACGCCGAACAGCACGGTGAACGGCTGCTGTTTCAGATGAATGCAGTAGCTTAGTGTTGTTTATCCCGTTTTCCCCCCGTTGCATCTGAATATTACTTTCAGAAACATTTTTATTTTTCAAAGCATTTTTTGTCCCGGATTCTGATACAGGGAATCAGCGCGCAATGTATGGTTGCATGACTAGGCTATTTCATGCACTGGTTACTTATCTATCATAAAAGCACTTATTATATTTATTTTTGCAATAAGTTTAATAATTTGTAGATAATAATATTAATAATATTATTGATATTTAAAGCAGATGCAACCCCCAGTCCTATATTTAGATCATGCGGTGCAGGTCAGGAATTAATAAGGGGAGGACTAAAATGTAAATGTCAAATAATGTTCATTGCTTTATAATAATATAAAAAATAATAATAATAATAATAGTTATTATTATTTACACATTCTATGCACTTCAAATAACTCTTCTCGCTGACTGCGTCCTCAGGAGAGCATGAGTTTGCCTGCTGTTCTGCGCCAAAATCTATTCATCCTTATTTTTGAAATTGCATCTTTTTTTTCTTGATTACACTTATTTTGATTTGATGTTTCTTTAATATCATAATTTTGCAAGTTAAAATGTTTACTCATTTTGTTCTGCAGATGACAAACGGGAAACTGCATTATAAGCTTTTTTCTCACGGCTGCTGCATGGTATTTACACAAAAATACTTTATTCATAACCAGTAAAACGGCATTTTACTTTTACTGTATGTGATCTAAAACGACGTGGAATAAAATATGATGGACGCGGTTGGTGATTTTAGCCTACTCATTTTATTCTAAACCTGTTAAAGAAAAACCTCACCGGTAATATTTTCATTTACTATTGCAAACAACAAAAACTTTTAACTGTTATTATGTAAAAAAGACTTACATAATAACAGTTTGTGTTTCATGGGAAAAGCTAAACCCCACATAAAAATAACTAATATTTATTTTTATTAATAATTTATAATAAAACTTTAGGCCTACTTACGTTTTCACAATAATAATTAGTCTACTGCAATGTCTTAAGGCCCAATTATAGTCTATACTTTGGAATTATGAACTGAAGGGGCGTACATGTGTACAAGGTGTTTCAGAGCCACTCACACATTCAAAACCAATATTAAAGCATAAAAAATATATATTAAAATATTAAAGCCTATTCTAATTTTTAACCCAAGAAAAAAAGAGAAAAATCTAGCTTAATTTCTGTTCAAATGACCTGAAGGTACATAGACCTGGGAGTAGGCTAAGAGTAACCTATAAAAAGAAAATAAACAACAAAACTCTTACATCTCATTACATTTATTAATTTACTAGCTACAACACTAGGCCTACTTAATGACACCATAAACTAAAGAAAGTATTAATATGAGGGTAAATAGATTTTAATGCCTTAAAAAATATTACAAGTTCAGAATTGCCACCTTAACACGGCCAGAATGTGTGCGTTGAGAAACACACGTTCAAATTTGTCGTCTTAATGCGGTCAAACTGTGCGTGTCTACACGTACAAAAGAAACGCGTTCAAAATTGCCGCGTTAACGCGGGCAAATTGTGCGTGTTGACACGGTCACATTTCACGCGTTCCGTTTAAAGACTTTTGGCCCCATCCGCCTTCCATAC
>NW_015505622.1:455028-475224 GCF_001515645.1 Sinocyclocheilus grahami
TTTTTTCTCACGGCTGCTGCATGGTATTGACACAAAAATACTTTATTCATAACCAGTAAAACGGCATTTTACTTTTACTGTATGTGATCTAAAACGACGTGGAATAAAATATGATGGACGCGGTTGGTGATTTTATGTGTTTCATGGGAAAAGCTAAACCCCACATAAAAATAACTAATATTTATTTTTATTAATAATTTATAATAAAATTTTAGGCCTACTTACGTTTTCACAATAATAATTCGTCTACTGCAATGTCTTAAGGCCCAATTATAGTCTATACTTTGGAATTATGAACTGAAGGGGCGTACATGTGTACAAGGTGTTTCAGAGCCACTCACACATTTAAAACCAATATTAAAGCATAAAAAATATATATTAAAATATTAAAGCCTATTCTAATTTTTAACCCATGAAAAAAAGAGAAAAATCTAGCTTAATTTCTGTTCAAATGACCTGAAGGTACATGGACCTGGGAGTAGGCTAAGAGTAACCTATAAAAAGAAAATAAACAACAAAACTTTTACATCTTATTACATTGATTAATTTACTAGCTACAACACTAGGCATATTTAATGACACCATAAACTAAAGAAAGTATTAATATGAGGGTAAATAGATTTTAATGCCTTAAAAAATATTACAAGTTCAGAATTGCCACCTTAACAAGGCCAGAATGTATGCATTGAGAAACACGTTCAAGTGTGTCGTCTTAATGCGGTCAAACTGTGCATGTCTACACGTACCAAAAAAATGTGGCAAAAACTGACGACTTAACCCGGCCAAAACGTGCGTGTCTACACGTACAAAAGAAACGCGCTCAAAATTGCTGCGTTAACGCGGGCAAATTGTGCGTGTTGACACGGTCACATTTCACGCGTTGCGTTTAAAGACTTTTGGCCCCGTCCGCCTTCCATACTGGCGCAGTTTCTCCAGAGCGACTGCAGGAGCGCTAATGACGACACAGCTGTTTCACGATTGGCCAAATTCACCACATGACAACAATGACGTGTGTTTCTAACATCTTCAAATCCAATACTGCTCATAAATGTGTTTTTAGAACATTAAAAGCTTTTTTACTGTAGTCGCAATGTTATATTGAGTCACGTTAACATGAAAGCATATATACCCCCACTTTATTAGTATTTAAATAGTATATATTTACGTTGAACTTTATTCTTGAACAGATGGCGCTGTATTAAGCAGTATATAAAGTGTTTCTGTTGCTCATGAAAACGTTTCTGAAACGTCTGTGTATTTGACAAATATTGCATTTAATTCACTTCATCTGTGATAGAGTATGCAAACACCGCGCGGGCCTCACTAACGGGAGCAGAAAGTGTCCGGCTTGACGGCTCCGTTTTCACCTCCGCCCCCGACTGAGCGGCTACTATATCACTATATCACTATAGCACGTGATATATTATAAGGAGTAACGGTATAACGGTATGTTTTATGAAATGTAGTGAAGTAAAAAGTACGATCTTATGCTTTGGAATGTAGTGAAGTAAAAGTTACTCCAGTAAAGTACAGATACTTGAAAAAATTTACTTAAGTACAGTAACGAAGTAAAACTACTCCGTTACTGTCCACCACTGGGTATGTTACACTCCATGTCAGAGGTCAAATACAGTTCTCAGATAAAAATACATTCCATTTACTATACATAGGCTGTGTCCGAAATCGCCCCCTACCCCCTTAAATAGGGCACTATTTGAGGGAACAGCCATTTTTAGTGGTGTCCGAAACCATAGTGGACGTTCTCGAGTGCACTCATTCAATCCCACAATGCACTGCAAAAACGAATGTACAACTGGTGCACGCTCAACGGCTAGAGAATGCCCATAATGCACCGTGAGAGTCACGCGCCGAGTGAATTCCTGCATCTAGCCAGAAGATCCATGGCATACAGCTTAATGTACAACACGGGTATAAATTCATTGTAAATTGATTATTAAATTGTTTGATTAGAGTTTATACATAATTTCCGTGACAGAGTTCAAGATAAATCCTTTAATCTTACTACTGGAGCTGCTGGTTTGCTAGTTTCAAATGATTAATAAACAGCACAAACTATGCAAAAGCGGCATTCCTTCCGGTGCACTCAGTGTCCGAATTCACTACTCGTTTTCATTCACTCCTTCTAGTGAACTGAATTAGTGACCTAATGTAGGGAATAGTGAATGAGGGTATAGGGGGCGATTTCGGACACAGCCATAGTCTTAAAACATAATGGTATATTCGGTCATTGGCCAGCTATCCAGTGCATTGTGATTGGCCGAATACCTCAAGCATGTGACGGAAATGTTAATGATGCAAATTTGTTCATTGTTATTTAGTGTTAATGCATTAACTAACTACTAGGAATTTATGGGAACTAATGAGACCTTATTTTCTTAAAGAAAGGCTTATTTTTTTCTCAACTGCTTAGGCAACAAAATCAATACTATTTGCAGAACATTTAAACATCATATATAATTTTCTGATTTCAAAACTACTTTCAAAACACTCTTCTTGAATTTCACACTAGATAATCTAGAAATGCTTCTTAATCATGTATGTTATATTATCTTCGAAAGTGGAAGCTTCAAGAAAATATGCTGGTAAAATTCTAAAATAATTCCATTTCATATCAATAGGCTATTTCATGACCATGCACGCCATTTATGTATTTGGTGAGTAGTTGTGTAATAAGCAGGATAGTGTACTAGTCATTGTGGCAAAATAATCCTCAGAGTGATATGATTATATTGTTTTCAATAATGGACTTTTAATAAAGTGTTTAGTGTATATTGTATTTGATGGTTTTGTAATGCCAGTTGTGCAACTGAGTTTGTAAGTTTCTGCTTATTGTTTTGAGAAATATGTTACAGAGATATTGTTTTGTCTTAGCAAATAAGGAAAAACAGTAAAACTCTTGAGACACCACTGTGATGGTTTCAGGTTTGGCTGCTTGCCAGCAGCATTATTAAGAATATAACAAGAAAATAACACGGTTACATAGTTACATCTCTGTCAAATTAGCTAATGCATTATGTCAGTACTCATAAATCCCAAACAAGCATTGAGAACAGATGCCACAACAAACACGAAAATGCTTTTTGTTGCCACTTTGCTAATTTCTCTTCCATATTATTCTCATTTTGTGCATTTGTTAGGTAAACACTATTAGCCTAAGGTTGAATAAAATATTATATTTTGCACATTCGTGATGTGGTTGTGCTCACTTAAGTGCCTCTCTCCACAAATTAACAATTTTAATAAAATTTTTGAGCACTAATATTTCACATGTATATATGACTGAAAAATATAACAGGCTGCTAAGGGATTATGGAAGAAATATTGTGCATTGGGATTGAAATTAGGTGAGTGGAGGGCACACATTTGAACATGTCCATCTTCAGGGTATTGGTAGATCAAAACATCTAACCATTCAAGCAGGAAGTACTCTCATTAGTTACACTGTGAACATCTCCTTCAGCTGTATGTGTAATCTGTATTTCTGCATGATACTTGAGAACTTAAAGGGATAGTTCACCCAAAAATTACAAAATGTCATCATTCTGGTATCAAGTCTGTCATCATCAAACTCAAACCTGTATGAGTTTCTTTCTTCTGTGGAGCACAAAAGAAGATTTTGAAGAATGCTGGTAACCAGAGTTGACGGTACCCATTGACGGTATACTATGGAAGTCAATGGCTACCGTCAGCTGTCCCTTGGAATTCACTTTCTTAGGTAATGTAGTAACACAGAATTTTCAGGCTGAAACAAACAGAAGTATGCAGATAACTCTGGATGTTTGTATGAGATTCATACTTCTTCATTTTCTCATGACACTTTTATGTGCTGGGATTTTAATTTGATGGACACTAAATTTCATGGTTTCAGCATTCATTTTTGTCAAAGTCTTGCAACGATTGCATACATAGCCAGTTTTTGCCTCAGCAACATACCATCAGCCTTCTAACAAATCCAAATGTACTGAATTTATCCATTAATGTCATCAACACATCCCTATAGGCCGCTGCTCAGATATGTTTGTAGATGAATGACAGGTGACAGAAGGAGCTCTGAATTTAATCAATATGGCCCCTTTTCACTGTAAGACTGTTTTCAATTACGTCCCAGATGAGATCTGTCAGGGTCTGACAGCATTTGTTTAGGCTGAGAGAGAGCGCTGCGTTGTGCTAAACGAGATTCAGAAGAGAAGGTCACAGTGCTCCACCTAGACATTGCCTACAGTAAAGATCTACTCTTTACTGTTCATTTATGCTGGGGACATTTATTTAAGTCTAACTGTAAACAAATCCCAGATAAGCAATTATTTATTACAGCGTTTAGCCTTAATTACTGTACTTTTCAGATAAAAATTCGGCAGTTAGTTCATGTACTTCCATTCAACGATTTGGTATTGATTTGGGGAGAAGATTCAAAGCTTTTTTTATGTTTTTGAAATAGATTGCTTACGTTCATTAAGGCTGCATTTATTTGATAAAAATAGATTAAAACATTTTTTTTTTTGTGAAATATTATTACAAAGCTCACCTCTTGCCATGAGAATTGCTTAAACATTGGGCTGTTTTACACCAAAACCAAACAGAGCACTTGGAACATAATCAACAAGCCAAAAATGCTGAGAAATATCACTTTCATCTTTAATTTAAATGAATAGTTCATTCAACGAATGTTTTGAACTGCTTGTGCTTGATCTCTGCATATTTCTCTCCTCACTCAAATGAGATGACTGAGATGAGATGCTTTCATTGGAGAAAGCAATATTATAGATAGAGGATTGTATGTGTTGTGGAAGCAACCGTTTGAAGTTTAAACATCTTAATATGATGGATTTATTTCTGTCAAACACACAGCTTTTCACTTCACGAGACGTTAACTGACGGACTGGAGTCTTGTGGATTATTATTGTGATTTTTTTTTATCAGCTGTTTGGACTCACAGTTTGACGGCACCCATTCACTGCAGATGATTGATTGTGAGAAAGTGATGTAATGCTAAATTTTTTCAAATGTGTTGTGATGAAGAAACAAACTCATTTACATCTGAGTGTATTTTCAATAAATTACATTTTTTAGGTGAGCAATTTCTTTATCACTAGAAACACCACAAACCAGCTTTTTTGATCCATGCTTTTATGCATTCACACATCAAGCTCAGTGATAAATGACCTTATTTAATGTAAAATAGTGGTGTGTTGGTAAAGAGATATCTGGATTTATGTATGACTGGCACAATGGCATTAATATAGACGTGTTCCCATAAATCCTGCTCGGAGCACTGGAGAACAGCAGCGTATCATTAGATGAGTCAGTGTTATTGTGATTTTTTTTTATCAGCTGTTTGGACTCACAGTTTGACGGCACCCATTCACTGCAGATGATTGATTGTGAGAAAGTGATGTAATGCTAAATTTTTTCAAATGTGTTGTGATGAAGAAACAAACTCATTTACATCTGAGTGTATTTTCAATAAATTACATTTTTTAGGTGAGCAATTTCTTTATCACTAGAAACACCACAAACCAGCTTTTTTGATCCATGCTTTTATGCATTCACACATCAAGCTCAGTGATAAATGACCTTATTTAATGTAAAATAGTGGTGTGTTGGTAAAGAGATATCTGGATTGATGTATGACTGGCACAATGGCGTTAATATAGACGTGTTCCCATAAATCCTGCTCGGAGCACTGGAGAACAGCAGCGTATCATTAGATGAGTCGGTGTGTGTGTGTGTGTGTGTGTGTGAGCATGCATGTCTTTGTGCTTGAGCATACAGAAGCGTAAGCGTTCAGCAGACAGAACAGAAGGAGGCTGGGTTACTCTCCATAATCACCAAGCTTTGATTTGCATTTCAAATGGAGTTTGCCGTGCAGGAGATAGGAGAGGAATGCAGGGCCAGCAAGTCTCAGCATAAAACATTGATAAGAGACTCTGCAGCTAAATGTGTGACTTTGTTGGGGCTGCAACTGATCTGAAGGTTAAACATATCTTTGGGGGCAGTGAGGTGGTAAATAAACAGCTATGATGATTACAGTAAACATTATCATCTGAATTAAACAAGATTGTCAACCAAACAAGACTGTTTATTTATTTATTTATTTTTATTTGACCAATTAACTTAGAAGCACATGATCATATCTTTCGGTAATACTTTAGTGTAGGGACCAATTCTCACTGTAGTTGTTTATTAGCATGCCTCTTGTTAACATATTGGCTGTTTATTACTTATAAAGCACATATTCTGCATGACCATATTCTACATCCCTAATCCTACCCGATACCTAAACTTAACAACTACCTTATAACTATTAATAAGCAGCAAATTGGGAGTTTACTGAGGCAAAATCATAATTAATGGTTTGTTAATACCGAGAATTGGACCTTAAAATAAAGTGTGACCTATCTTTCTTTCTTGTTGAATTATTACCCCAAAGAAAACAGCATACTAATAAAATATTTTTTCTCACAGTATAAAAGGGTCTTTAGAAATATATGACCTATATCGCTATATACTCTGTTCAAAAGTTTGTGGCAGTAAGATTTTAATGTTTTTGAAAGAATTTTTATTTATTTATTTAAAATACATTACAATTAATTAATTAATTTAAAAGTTATTAAAATTTATTGATTTATTTATTTAGAATATGTTTTACAATGTATTTTATTTCTGTGATGGCAAAGCTGAATTTTTCAGCATCATTACTCCATCAGTCTTCAGTATCACATGATCCTTCAGAAATCAGTCTAATATTCTGATTTGCTGCTCAAGAAACATTTCTTATTATTATCAATGCTGAAAAAATATCAACATCAATCACACAATTTTGGGTAGTTTATATTGTTTTTTGTTTTTTTTGGTATGGGATCTTTCAAAAAGGAATTATCATATTTTTGTTTTTTTTGCCATTAAAAACCCCTGTTTTATCATTTAAAGCTTATCTTAAGCACATTTTATGATGCTGTACATAAGATGGAAAGTTTGTCAAAATGTTCATATGTACAGATTAAAAATTAAGCATTAAAGAATCATAAAACTATCATCTAGGGCTGAACAAATAATTGAAAAAAAATATTAGATATTATTATGGCTGCCGCGATTAACTAATTGTGAAACACAATGATTACAGTATTCTATTTAGGTTTACCCCCTTTTTTTCACCCACAGTTAAGCTGTGTAACCAATCACTGAGATGTCCATTGTTCGCATGAAAGAACACAATGAATAGGGCATTACAATGAAAATCCAAATCTGTCCTAGTATGTATCGGTATTTATCAAATTCCCCTCTGCGTATTGCAAACTTTGATTTAGGTGGGTGCACTGGCCCGTGCGATATTCCCTGTCTGTGGATATTCAGGGGTAATATGTCCCATCTGTTCTCCCTCCCACCCTGTAAGCCACCACTGTAATGACGGAGCTCTCAAGGTCAACAGCACAGTACTGCAGCTATTAATCACAGGCCATAGAGGAAGTACCCACCTCTACACACAAACACACACACACAGACACAAGTGAGTCCCCCTGTAATCAGAAACACTGCTCTCTGACCTTTGAATCTCCACTTCACACTAACAATTAAAAATAATGTGTTTCACAAAGTGTAATTACAGAGTGGGCAGGGAGCACAGAGGGAGACAGGACGAGAGAGAGTGAGAGAGAGCGAGAGAGAGAGAGAGAGAGAGAGAGAGGTGGGGCATGTGCTGAGATGCTAGCAAAGCTAAAGTCTTTATATTATATTAAAGCATAGCTTATAATATAAACCCATTATACACGTTGACCCTCTGGAATACTTGATTTGAATATTTCTGCATCATAACTGCTTAAATGTATATTTTGCCACTGTCATTGGCAATATACCAGAGCTATATCATTCTGTGGTCGCTCTCTTTTCAATGCAAGTTGGAATATCTGGTCCCAATTTATATTTGATGTCTTTAAATACTATGTACTGAAAAATAACACAATGAACACTTGATTAAACTTTATTTTAAGGTGTCCTTGTTACAGTGTAATTATATATTTAAGTACTGAGTAAAATTAATTAACTACATGTACTTACTATATGCTAAGGGTTAGGATTAAGGTTTGGTTTATGGGTTACTTGCATGTAATTTTATTACAATTATTAAGTATTTTATTAAGTTATTGGTATTATAATAGTAAGTACATGTACCCTTAAAATAACACCTTAAAATAAAGTAACCAAACACTTAACACTTGTGTTAAAAATTTTAAAGATTGGATGACCAGTCCAACCCCTCAGAGGACCTCAGATGATGCCAACCCTGAAACAATATGCAGAACTACCAGATTTTGCTATAAGTTTGATTGCATCATATAAAAATTGCTGTTAATAGTGTTCATTGTCTGTTTGATTATGTCTTTAATTGATTTTTCCGTACATTTCTGCCATATGTACATTAACTGACAGTCACCACTGATAAGCTACCACTAAATATTGTAGAAACTTAATTTGCTGTAAAGTTGCTTTGCAACGATTTGTATCGTGAAAAGCGCTATACAAATAAACTTGAATTGAATTAATATAAGGTGGGTCAAAATATCTCATTGATGAAGTATTTACTGACTTGTAGTGAAAATGGTCTCAGTGGACTTCTGTATTAATTTTATCGATAGCATAAACCTTTGATAGAGAGGTAGTTACCTTAAAATATAGCTATTAAAATATGAAACTGGTAAGACACACCCACACGTAACTAATTCTGTATGATTTATAAGCTGTTTTCCTCATGGGGACCAAAAAAAAAAATGTCCCTACAAGTTCAACATGTACAGGCATTATTATACTTGTGGGGATATTTGGTCCCCATAGTGTAGGGAATACCAGGAAAACACACACACACATAGTCAAAATTATTCAACCCCCTTAAACTGTAAGACATTCTGATAAAGTTTATCAATACAAATTGGAGTGATACTCAGAACGTGAAGTTGATGGGAAAAAATGACTCTATTCATTCATGTTCAAAATTATTCAACCCCCAAAGTTAAATTTATCTTTTAGTCTTTATAACCTCAAATAGACATTGCCTCTAAGTGTTTATAAGCTTCTGAGATCTCTCCACTGGAATCTTGGCCTATTCCGCACTTGAAAAACTTCTAAATCACTGATAATATTTGTTTTTCCTGTTGCCACTGCTTTCTTCAAATTTGCTTTGTTTTGGTTTGAAAGTTATCATTTGACTTCAGAAGACAATGATATAGACATGACATGTCCTTTTATGGAAAATACCTTTTTTAAGATTCTTCAAAATGTGTTCTTTTGTGTTCCAAAGACAACTTTGCAGGTTTGGGAAAATAATGATAGAATTTTGGGGGTTTTGGGACCACCAAACTAATTATGACAATAAAATTAAAAAGTTTTTTATTTTTTTTAAATAATGCCCATGTGGTCTGTTACAGCTTGCATCCTTGCTAAAACTTGCTTTCACGAGTAAAAATGGTTTGTATTGATTATAAAGTCATGATGACTGTTAACGCCTCATTTTCCATGTGAGTGCTGGTATGTTTCATCTGAGGGTTGGAAGGAAAAGTGTGCTAAAGGCATCAATAACCAATCTGAAGTTGCTGAAATTGCGCTGTTGATAGAAATTGCCTTACATTTTCTGCTCTTATAAGGTCAACCCAATAAAAAAGCAATATCGTTTGAGCAAAATAATCAGTGCTCAAGCTATTATTCGTTTCTCCAATAAGCAAGTCCACAGTGGGAGACAGCCGAGAGCAAATGAAAGAGGCGATCAGCATCTGCGTTATTTCAGTAGAATGGAGAAGAAGATCACTATTACCTTACCGAAATGGGAATCACCAAAGATAGCACCACTGCAAGCACGGCTGGATTGAGGGGCGGTTGAGCAAGTGTTGAAAGTGTGGTGGTCACATTCTGTGATCCTGCCTTAAAAGACACACACATACTCACAAACATTTTGACAGAAGTGGAAATAGGATGAGGCCTTTGGTTTGCTGTGTGATTGCTTTGTAGTACAGCCTATTTCCAATCTGTGTGCAGTGGCTGCTGTTCACTTCTACAAGTTATCTACAGTGCACACATCTGGTGTTCATTAATTCATATTTATACCACGGTCTGCCTGAATACTTGATTCTGATTGGATGGAAGGTGTGCATTAAAACCGTGTAATGCACAGATAGTTCCAGTCTGTTTAATCACATTCTGTATTAATGCACTGTCTTCACTGAAGCACATACACAAAGAGTTTGAAGATTGTGCTGCACACAGAAACATTCAGGAGCATAGAAACTTGTTGCCGTGACTTTTTTTTGAAGAAAATTAAAATGCTACATTACATTTCTCTTTAAGTAATTAAACTCACAGCTTCACTGTTAGTGCATGTCAGATGTTTCTTAGAAATGTTTCTTGAGCAGCAAATCAGCATATTAGAATGATTTCTATAGGATTGTGTGTCACTGAAAACTGGACTAATGGAAATTAATCTTTGCCATCACAGAAATAAATTACATTATAAAATATATTCAAATGAAAACAGTTGTTTTCAATTATAAAGTTGTTTAGCTGTAAAATCAACCATGCAGGAGGATTTGGCACCCTGGTGATCATAAATGGTAAATTAACTTCCTTGATCTTGAGATTTCTATTGGAATAACTGAATTTCCTCACAAAATTTCATTGAGCAATAGTGAATGTCACCACACCTTTTAGTAGTAGTGATTTTACGTGCTTTTCTTCTGCATGTTACATTAATATGTCAGTAGGTGGCGACTAGTGACTGTCTTTATGAGTTAGTTTAATCATCCGCTCAACCAAATCAATTTGTTAAATAACACAAATTCATTGATGAATGAAATAAGTGGTTGTCTTCATGAGAGAGTCATTGAATCATTCACTCAATCAAATTGATTTGTTTACAAACACAAAAATGACAATATTGTGTACAAATGTGAGTTACTCAGTATTAATTTATTGTTTATTGAACTGTTTATGCGACCATATTTGCTTTTGGGAAATGCACCCCAGTTCAACAGCACTTTTGCTTGTGACATTGTTTAAGTAACCTGTGTTTGAATTGTTATAAATGTGCTTACAACTAAAATTGTGTCAAAATCAAGTGCCCTTGACTCACAGCTTATCTCTATGAGACAGTGATATATAGGGTTGTGTACTAAATTAGGTGCACAGTGAATAGCAATGGCTCTGCCCTCATTGTCTTGCACCGCTGCATGACGATCACAAAAAGATGATCCACAAAAATCACCCATTACAGAGGATTGTGTAGCTCCTTATTGCGAGAAAATGGAATGTGCCTGGACACATATTTGAAGGCTGGACTCTGTACGGTGAAAATAGGATTTGTCAGTGTTGAGGGAATAGATATATTCATCATCCCTGGCTGACTGTCACAGTCTCGTCGGGGTGTTGAAACACATATTAGGGTGTAACAGGCCGAGCCAGCTTCATCCGTGTGTGAGCCGCGGAGACATCGAGAATTATCAGTATAATAAGGTCTTAGTTCTCCCTGCTGCCAAAACAGTAATCCAGATTTTGGATGCTTTTTTTGTTTTGTGAACTAACAAGCTTTGTGCTATTTTTGGATGTCTCGCTTTTCACTGTGTATGTGAATGATTTTTGTTTTGTGTAACCAGCATATAAAAAAATCCTACAATTCTGAAAATGTAGATTTAATGTCATAAACTTTAAATGCCATGGACATTATAGTCAATTTAAGTAGATCAAATCACCTTAAAGGCCCATTTACATCAAGGATGACAATTTTAGCGATAACTGTAATTATAAAGTTTTAATAATTGTTCTAGGTAGGAGAACAGTGAAGTCTGCACCACAATTAACTAATAAAAACTATTATTAACAATAAAAACATTGCCAATCTCTCAATTAGCAGCAAGCTTATAATTGTAACGGGGCTGACAAGACGTGAGACGTGTGGATCCATCTGCAGGCTTTATTCAATAGATGTAGTAAACAGGCAGGGTCAAAACAATGGCAAACAGGTATATGGCGGGCAAAACACAAGAATAGTCCTAGGGCTAGCGTAGGTCACCGATCAGCCGACAGAATCACAGGGGCGAGACGAGAGGGAGAAATCCAAGAAAACAGGCAAAGATCAGAAACCGCAAAACAAGGAAAACACGGAGACTCGGAAAGGGGTACAGGCTAAACAATACTCAGCAGAGAAATGTGGTAGGAGTGGGTGTTATATAGTGAGTGAGGTGATTAGAAACAGCTGTGTGCAATCAGTGCAGTGTGCAAATCGTGCAAAGAATGATGGGATATGTAGTCCGGGGTGCTATGCAACAGTTTGTGTTGTGCGAGAGTCAATGAAATGGAAAGGGTGACCTCTGGTGGTGAATAAACGGAAGTCCATGGACTGAATTCGTGACAATAATGAACAGAAGGTTATTGTATGTTGGTAGACTCAAATAATATTTTTCTTTATAGTGATCATTCTTGGTTTGAACAGGCTTTAACACCCTTTTTATATGCCCACCCAAATTCCCTTCTCGATTTAAATTACAGATACAGTATTTAGCAAAATGTTATATCTTTTGATTTCTAATAGTTTTCATTTTCTATAGGCTACTTTTTAAATTAATATTTTTTTTTCTAATTTTCTTTCTTTTTTAATCATTTTTTTATCATATTTAGCTGGGTGTCAGCTTATGAATATTAATTTTATTGAATGAGATTGTTATTAAAATAACAATAAATGCCTTATAGCAGCTGCTCTCTAATTAAATAGGTTATACATCAAAGTGTTATCTTTTAATTGATGAGATTAATATCTTACATTCAATTTGTTTTACGAAAAAAAATAAAAAAATAAAACCAAGAGGCCATAACTGAAAAGGTTTCTTTCTATTCATTTTATTTTATATTTTATTTTATTATTATTTTAATTTCAAATAACTTTATTTTATTTGAGAAGCTTGTTTCTATACAGAACATTTATTATAAACTTTCAGTTTGACACAGATCTGTGCAAAGAAGATAGTATGCTTTTATTCTTTGCATTTTTTTTTAATACTGATTAATTGTGCATTTTCAAACTTTTAAGAAAAGAAAGAGAAACTCACCAATACATTTCCAGCCCTATGAGACACGTTTGTATCTTTAAAGAATTGTATTTACAACAAATATATTTGTCATTCTGCTTTACCCTCTCTATCCTTAGAATAAAAACAAATCTTTTCAGCGCAGCAAAAAGAGAGGCGCCTGACAACAGAAAATAAACAAGCAAGCAAATTTGCTCCAGGTAGTATATGTTAGATAGTAGATGAGTAATACCACTGGAGTGAACCGTTCCCTCTGCCCTGCCTCTGTGTAATTAGATTGTAATTGTACCACAGTGAGATGCCCAAAGGAACCAAGTCGTCAAATCAATTGCACTCTCCTCATTCATTGCCATTTTTGTTAGCTTTCTTTAGATGAATAATTGAAACATCGTGAAAGCGACAAAAGGCTTTGGGTAGACGTACCTGCTAAGCTTCTTAGTGAATGATGAATTGATTTTTGTAAATGGATGAAAATGTAGCCATTCTGAAAGGTCTCGTTTCAATTTGGCAATACATGTTCCTTAGTTAATGCAACATAGAGACATGGTAATTAGGTCATGCCCTTACATGCTCCTTCATCAGAAAAATGCTGCAATATGTCATGTGGGTACATGTTTACAATTCTTTATAAGGAGTTGAAAGAGAAAACAGACAAACGGAAGACTGGACGTCAACATATGTATTTTAATTTTATTGAATGCGTTTGATTAAAACGTAACAATAAATGTTTTCTACTACCATAACAGCTTTTTTTCTGTATCTTTCTCTATATGGTGTTTAATTTTATTTTATTATTTTGGATTTTGAATATTAGTTTTTGTTGTAGTTGTTAATTTGGAGTTTTAGGCACCTCTATATGGAGAACATGAATAGAATAGAATAGAATAGAATAGGTTTCCAGAGATTTTCTCCTAGACTTCAGGTCATAGTAGAAATGTGAGAATAGAATAGAATAGAATAGAATAGAAAAAGTTTCCAGAGATTTTCTCCTAGACTTCAGTTCATAGTAGAAAAACATACAGATCACAAGGATAAAATGGACAACAGACACTGCAAAATCAGTCCATCCATACTGGCAGTGGAGTTCACACTTCATTTATTTCGATTAGTGTCACATTACAATCAGTCTGGAGTATCTCACTGCCTAAGAAGAACAATCAAAATCCAAAACAGAAATCAAACAGACAGGGTCATGAAGTTAAATGTGTGAGAGAGATGAGGAGGGAGGTCATGCCATTACTACCCCAAAATCAGAGCATCAGGACACAGCTGTATGAGCGCAAAAGCAATCACACCATTCATTTCAATAACGCTTAATGAGATCTGATTAACAAATGACCAGGTGCTGAAACAGATGAAGGCAGATTGTTGTTTTAGTGTGTTTAGTATATAAATTGCCTATTTTGTGCTTCGGATTTCAGAATTTGCTTTTGTCTGGGATCATCAGTAGTTGTGGGGAGCCAGTATTTTGCCTTTGAATCCATACATTTTTAGCATAGTTTTCATAATCTGATATGCGTCTTACAGAATTTTAGAAACATGCATTCAAAGACAAACCTCCTAAAATAAATGACTGAAGTGCCAAACTCCTAAAATATACTTACTTATATATTTCTCTTAAAATGTTAGCTCACCCAAAAACGACAATTTTGTAATAATTTACTCACCTTAATGTCATTCCCAACCTATAAGACTTTTGTCAAATAAAGATATTTTAATGAAACCAGAGATATTTCTGTCCCTTCATTGAAAGTTCATTCCACCAAAACTTTGACATTTCAGGAAGTTCATACAGACATGGTAAGAAATTCATAATTAAGTAGTTTAATTCAAGTCTTCAGAAGAGACATGCTCACTTTATATGATGAACAGATTTCAATAAGGCTCATCTTCACTTATACACATTGATCAATGCGCATGTAGAGCACATCAAACTCTAAACAGAAGGTCAAATGCTCGTTTAACATGGATTGCTTTTATGATGTCTTTATTAACTTTTTGGTAGAATTTCAGTATAGGGGACAAAAATATCTTCCTTTGTGTTTCAAAGTCTTATGGGTTTGAAACAACATGAGGTTAAGCAATTGATGACATAATTTTCCGAAGCAACCTTTTAAGAATATTGCGTTTTTTTAAATAGGATCTGATTGTAATGTTTCATATACTGTATATTCTCTTATTTGTTAACATAATGTACAAGACAGAACATACAGTCAGGTGTGGCTTACTCTTATCATTATTAACTTTATTTTGTGTGTAATGTAAACTCAAATTTCTGTTAATTGATTTTCTTTTTAAAAAGTAGATTCCTAGTAGTTGCGTTAATTTGTATTTATTTATCATTTTTGTACATTTCTTTCTTCTTTCTATTTTCTTTTTTTCAGCCAACACATTATTATTTTTTAGAGTGAAGTTAAATATATTCATATATCTATATACTTATCTCCATCTTTAATGCCCTAGACAGAAATAAGCAACATTGAACATTGGGTGAATAGAACAGAACAGAATAGAATAGAATAGAATGTTTCCAGAGATTTTCTCCTAGACTTCAGTTCATAGCAGAAATGTGAGAATAGAATAGAATAGAAAACATTTCCAGACATTTCCTCCTAGACTTGAAGTTACGACAAGCAAAGAAGCCGTAACTTCAAGGCAAATAAGATCATTAAATTCTAGACTGCATGAAAAAGCTCTATAATTAACCCTAGACACACATGATCCTTTTTAATCATTTAAGGTATTGCTAATATGAATCAGTGCTAATTAATGGAGTCTATAATCACTGATCAAAGAACATTTTAATTTAAGCCTCTCATTTTGCTTTTATGGCAATCAAACCCCCAGATTCACAAACAAGGGGGTGAGAAGATAAGGTTTACACCGAGGGTCCGTTTAGCACCATTTAGTACCCTAATGTGTTTTATGAATAAGTTTGCCTGTGGCCACTATCAAAGACTGCTGGAGACCTTGATCACTGAGCGTGAAGGTAAAACGATCTGAGTAACAGAATACAAGCAATCAGAGAGCTCTGTGCTGTTCTGTTGCAAGCAACACCACAAAGCAATCTGGTGTTCTTAAAGCAGAAAATTGAGATTTCTGCGTCTCTTATCGAATAAAATACTTTGCTGTTTAGGCTCCACAGACGATTTCATGTCTGTTTTTAATTTACACAAACTGTAAGTGACTGAATGGCTAAAGCAGTAAGGTATCTTGCTTTTTCAATTCATTCAGATACTCACTATAAACAGCCTTAAAACTGCATTCAGTGATTGCTTTAAAATGTACAATGTATTTTAATAGTTTGTGAAATAGCAAAGCACTACATATTTAGTTTAACTTGAATTCTCTTTTGGAAATAAACATGGGTTTTAGCATTTTAATCCAATTTTGTGTAAAAGTTGTTAGTTACTTCCAGTTTGTTTATCATTCTGGAAACGTGAAGGTGAAGTTGAGCACATTTCATTATGGTATACAATCTTGTTGCAGTTCACTCTGTTGTTTTATTTTGTTGCAAATATAGTAGGGCATCTGGATAATATATGCATAGAAAATGTGCATACAGGAAACAATACACTGTTCAAAAGTTTGGGGTCGATTTTGTAGTTTTTGAAAGAAACTTCACCAAGTTCACCAAGGCTGGATTTATTTGATCAAAAAAACTATAATTTCGTTAAGGGATAATACAATTCACAATAATGTTTTAATGGTACTATAATTTGAATATTACCGGGGCCATTGCTCCAGTTTTCAGTGTCACATGATCCTTTAGTAATTATTGTATATGCGGATTCAGTGTCCAAGAAATATTTCTGATTATCAATTATTATTCCTCTTTAATGTATAGAAACTTCAAACGACCAACATTTACTTATATATTTTAAATGTCTTTACTTTTTGACCGAGTTAATGCATACTGGCTGAATAAATGTATTAACTCTATTAATCTAAAAAAATAAAAAGAATAATTAATTAAAAAAAATCATACTACCCAAACTGTTGAACTGAACACAACCCATTATGCTGCTTCAAGGTTGTTCAGAGCTTTCTGCAGCTATAGCGAACCAAGAATTACAGACAGATATGAATTGGTTTGAAATGAACTTCGCAGGTCTCCAAGAAGCAGGACTGAACAACCCTGGACTGAAGAGAAGATTAAATAATGATATTAAATCTTCACAAACACTAAATCCAAAATAAAAACTACCTCAACACATTTGATTATGAACAGCTGCCAAATATATAATTGTTGATGAAAGACTGCACCAGAATGCTTTTTTTTAACTCATTTAGGTTACACATAAGCAACACATCTTAAAAACACAATACATAATCAAAAAAAAAATCTGAAATGTATAAAAAATAAAAATAAAATAAACGCTTAAAAATAACATTTACATTGTAGTTGTGGGCAGCTACATGTTATGGCAAAAGACAGAAGAGAATAACAATAGCATTTTCATCACTGAAACGTGGAACAAAAGAAAAAAACAAAAACAAACTAACTTTTCCACTGATCAGAGATCAGTTTTGTATATCAAAATCTTTGCCCGAAATATAAGGGAATCAACACAATTAGTCTCTGATCAGTGTAGATGGCACCAAAATGACCTGTAAAGTCTGGCATAGATGAAGAAATTCCAGTATATTACAATATAAGCACACTTAAAAACGATTTTCTGATTATGGGCTATCAAATGCTCACTGAAAATGACATAGTATATTTCATTGAATTTTTTTTACACTTTTTCAAATGTCATTATTCCATGTTTGAAAGCATCCACCTATTTTTGTTAAAGGGATAGTTCACCCAAAAATTGTCATTAATTACTCACCCTCATGTCGTTTCAAACCCGCAAGACCGTTCATCTTCGGAACACAATGTAAGATATTTTTAATCCGCAATTAAACAAAGCTACGAGAATACTTTTTGTGCGCAAAAGAAAGAAAAAAAAAAAAACGACTTTATTCATCTATTTTTTTTTTCACTTTTGCGCACAAAAAGTATTCTCGTAGCTTCGTAAAATGACGGTTGAACCCCTGATGTCACATGGATTATTTTACAGATCTCCTTGCTACATCTCTGGACTTGGGAACATTTCAGTTGTGTTGCTGTCTATGCAGGGTCAGACAGCTCTCAGATTCCATCAAAAATATCTTAATTTGTGTTCCGAAGATGAACGAAGGTCTTACGGGTTTGAAACGACATGAGGGTGAGAAATTAATGACAGAATTTTCATTTTTGGGTGAACTAACCCTTTAACAAATGTGACTGAGTCTTTACCTTATAGCACTTAATTTTGTAACAAAAGCAACACTGTTTAAGAAAAAGTAGACAATGGCGCATTCTATACCAATCCAAGACATAACAGAGACAGAGAGAGAGATATATATATATATATATATATATATATATATATATATATGTGTGTGTCTTCATAAGAACAAAAATATGAGTATATGTATTAGTAACAGAAGCAGTAAAACAACAGGAGAGGGCACAGCTGATTTAATCTCAATCATTAAAGACCCATGCTGCAAAAGTGAGAAACTCCATCCATTTAATCATGCTCGCAGGCAGCGCCATCAACGACTGCTGCAGTGTGGGAAAGTCTTTCAAAAGAGTGACAGGAGCAGGTCTCAGAAGCAGCACCCTGGGCTGTTTCCATGATAAACCCACACAAACATTCATTCCGTCACGGTTGCAGCTGAAAGGTGCTCTTTATGGTTGGCGACGCTCCTGAAGTAGGGCAACGTGTTTGATAACGAAACTGTACCCTGCATTTCATTTTTTTTCTTTCTTCTGAAGAGAAAAAAGTAAATAAAAAAGTTTACACTTACAAACTTACAATGTATTCCTGATAACGAGTTTTTTTTTTTTTTTTTACAGAAGATAATATTTAAAAAAAGAAATAGAAATGAAAAGAGACAGAGGTGCTGTGCAGGTGCCTGTGTTCCGTTCAGAGTCTCAGTCTCTTGAGGCACCAGAAGAGATCCGTTCAGGATGCATGTGTGAGGGCCATTATTCAGATTTGTGACAGTAAAGGTCCTTTAGAGCTTTGAGCTCCTCGATGAGCGTTTTGTTCTGATTCTCCAGCACAGCCACTCTGTTTTCCAGACATTTAACATACTCTTTCTTTTTCCGGCGGCACTCCCGTGCTGCCTCCCTGTGGTGGAAACATATTATTACAGTCAGGCGATTACAATGGACACCATACAGTCACTCAAACTAAAAATGCAACATTTACTCCACATTTTAATTATTATTTTTTTAATTGCAACAAAAATCAAAGGATTGTAGGTTAGGGTTTTAAGGGAGAACACGGAGCAGTGGTGCTATATAGTCATAGCTGAAGTAAAATTGCAAGAAAAATATCTTGTAATAACATATAAGGAATACATATAAGCTAATATATATGCAAACATGTTGCAAAAAAAAAATGGGGCATTTTAATCAGGCATGGGATCAGCTAAGAACAAAAAAAGAAGGAAAACTTGTTTTTCCCCGCATTCAATATTATTATAGAATAATATTGCTAATAATAATAATAATAATTATTATTATTATTATTAGTAGTAGTAGTAGTAGTAGTAATAATAATAATAATAATAATCTTTTATTTAAATGATTAAACAAATCAATTTCATCTTGCTAATAATAATAATTATTATTAATAATAATAATAATAATAATAGTAGTAGTAATAAGTTTATTAAATGATTAAATTAAACAAATCAATAAAGAAATAGTATTAATATGCAATAATATTATTGTACTGAATGTTTCAATAATAAGTAATATTTTATTATAAAAGTTTTTTCCTTATACATTATTATTATTATACATAATAATGTATAATAATTATAATATTAATAAATAATAATAATAATAATAATAAGTACATTATAAAAAAATCAATAAAGAAATATTATTGTACTATAAAACAAAAAAATATTACTAATAATTTTATTTTATAGAAGAACAAAAATCACAATTCTAATATTTATGGTGTGTGTGTGTGTGTGTGTATATACAGTGGGTACGGAAAGTATTCAGACCCCCTTACATTTTTCACTCTTTGTTATATTGCAGCCATTTGCTAAAATCATTTAA
>NW_015505622.1:476299-479448 GCF_001515645.1 Sinocyclocheilus grahami
TTTTAACTTAAATGGCTGCAATATAACAAAGAGTGAAAAATGTAAGGGGGTCTGAATACTTTCCGTACCCACTGTATATATATATATATACACATATATATGTATATAAAAGACAGGCATCTTTTTTATGGCTGAAGGCCAGTATCACTGATACCAATACTACTGATGTCTCTATAAAGCTGTTTTCCCCCCTAATATTTAACCATTGACTATAGCCATTCAACATTACAGTATAATTGAGAGCTATCAATTTGAACATTTATTAGAGTTTTAAAAAAATAACTTCTAATTCAAGTGAACTTAATCTTCACATTAAGGCTGTCAAAATGGCTGAAAAACTAAATTCAAATTTTTTACTTAAATTTAAAAGGCAATTTCAGTTAGGGGGAAAAAAAGCTTTTGCCTTCTCTCCTGAGGCCACAAGAGGGCGCATCGACCAAAATATTATGCACGTTTCTTCAAAGCATAATAAAATATCACTACTATCTTTGAAAAAAGTGCATAATGTTTAAAATAATGTTTATAAACTTTATATAATTAATAAAGTTGCTTAAAGGGGTCATATGATGCGATTTCAATTTTTCCTTTCTCTTTGGAGTGTTACAAGCTCTTGGTGCATAAAGATCTGTAAAGTTGCAGAGACTAAAGTCTCAAATCCAAAGAGGTATTCTTTATAAAAGTTCAGAGTCAGCCACACCTACATAAAATGGCTCGTTCTAACACGACCCCACATGTCTACATCACTATGTGGAAAGATTTGCATAACGCCGCCCAAATGTTCACGCAAAGAAAGAAGGCGTAACTTTTATTCTCGCTGTAATATTGTTGCCGCTTTCCGCCATGTCCTGAAGACGCTGTGTGCTTCGTTGTGAAAGCAAAACTACTTTGTTTGGTCTTCCAAAAGAGGACGATATCCGCTTCGTCATGCCTAGAGTAGGGCTGTGCGATTAATCGAAATTTGAGCGATTTGAGACATTGCGATTTCCTAATCGCAAAGCCTGCGATATTACTCTGTTCCAGAGCATATGCATGACTGCCAGCCTTGAGTTGCAGTCTTACTAACCAATAGAGTGAGCGCACCTCCGTTCTCCCCAATCAGCACTGCTCTAGCCAACTGCGTAAACACCCATCATTAAAAAAAAAAAAAAAAAACAGAAAGTGGTAGAGAGACAGAGTGGGATTATGGCGTCTACAGGGTCAGATCGATAGTTAGGCAAATTAAAACTAAAGAAAACCGTATGTAACTTAAGCTTCGAAATGACAGACAACGAACAAAAAAGGTAATTTCCAAGAGCTGCGTCACAGCGCATATCAAAACTCCCTTATCGGTTTTGTTTTCAGTACTGGAGAATAAAAGATACATTCTTAGATGTTTTTGTTAGTACGTGAACGTTATCTTACACATTTTATCTCCCCAACAGATTAATTTGAAATAAGTTTATGATGCATGTTCGCTATTCCCAATTCAGAAGAGCGCACACACAGCCTGTGTCTGTGAATGCTCCTCATACTCGCTCCTGTCTGCCCCACGCGGCGCGAATCCCGCGTCACGGACGAGCCGTTCACGCTTGCCGCACTCACAGCCGGTCTCGTAATGCTCGGTTATACTCGCACCCGGCTCCGCAAGTCTTCACGAGCGCATCTGGCAGTATGGATGAGGCTTGACACACGCGCGCAACCTGTGTCGACTCACGCCTGGCTCCGCTTTAAAACGAATGTAAATTCAGTCTAACTGCTTGCTAATTTCACTTGGATGAAATGAAACATTCAGAACATTTTCTACTTGTTCTTAAAATGAATAAGTCAGCCTATGTAACATATGTAATACTTTAATAATTGACTTTATTTATAAAAAATAAACAAATATTTTCTGTGAAATCCAGTAATTAAGTTAATTCTATAAAAGTAGTTATACCATTATAATCTTGCCTGCTGAAAAAAAAACAAAAACAATAGAACCCCTCCCAAAACACAATAAAAAATGTAATGGATTTCAGGGTTATAATGGGAATTGTATTGGTTTTAATGTAAACCATAATGGTGTCTATTTAATGGATTCTATTGGTGGGACGTAATCTGGCAGATGGCAACCAATAGAACTACAGTAATTCCTATTGGAATAATGCCCAAAACAAAAAGGAATTTTGTAATGGTTTAATGGAAACTATAAGAATTTCTGTGATGGTTTCTATTGCTTTTTTTCAGCAGGGTAATGATACCCATACTGTGCTGCACATTATTGGAAATATTGAGCTGAAGCTTGACTTTGCAAATTTAAAATCGCAAATCAAATCGCAATCTCTGTAAAAAAAAAAAAAAATCGCAATTTGATATTTTCCCCCAAATCGCACAGCCCTAGCCTAGAGCTGATCCGTGCTGGTCGCTGAGGGAATACATCAATTAATTGCTGTGGATCGCCGGATCGGCTTTCACTGTGGACGAATCCCGGGGTCGTCACATGTGCTTGCCGCTCCTTCGTCGGATCCGCCGGCTGCGCTGTTCTCAACCCCGCCGCCTCTGCTCACTCTAGCCCAGCCCGGCCTCGTTTGACTCGCGCCTGGAATGATGTGATCGTTATGATGTTCTGCGACTGAATAAATGCACTTCTTGTCAAGAGAAAAGTGACAGAAAAAGCAGTTGTGAGTGGGGTGGCCAAGCCCAATCCTAGCCCCGCCCCTGCGTTAAATATTTTTAACGGGTAAAATTTAAAAAAAATTTATCACCTGCGTTAACGGGCTAATTTTGACAGCACTAATATATGTATACAGTGGGGCAAAAAAGTATTTAGTCAGCCACCAATTGTGCAAGATATATATATATATACACACACACACACACACACACACATTTCTTTGCTTTCAAATGTTAAACTATAGGGCTTTTTATTTTAAATATACCTGAATACAGAGCAAATGTTCTCAGATTTACACAATTCAACTGGGTCATACTTTACAGTCCAAATTGAGAAAATGCATTAATCATGCAGATGCAACCCTCTACATTGCGAGTAAATCTTCACTCAGGGTGAATAAATGATGTCTAATATTAGCCAATGGCTAATAAATTCTCAGATTTTACTCGCCAGTGTGTGAGTTGGAGGCTGAGTATATGATTAGCACAGATATATTTTCACTCACAGAACACTCTGA
>NW_015505622.1:479810-486400 GCF_001515645.1 Sinocyclocheilus grahami
TTTTTTTTTTTTTTTTACAGGAACACTGAATGACCAAAAAAAAAGCACCAGTCCTAAGTTCATGGTTACCAAGTTTTAATTCTAATTACTAAACTTCTATTATTAAATAATACTTGATTATCATATTATAATGCTTGACTGCTTGACTGACTGATATTAAGAGTGTACTTTCAGATATTTAAAAAGCTGTACCATTTTACAAACATTATATATGTTTGTAAAATGGCATATAAATATATATATAGTATTTCAGTCTGGCGAGTAAACAAAAAAATATACTAGCCAATGGTGATTCAATTGCCAAAATGTCCATAGAGGGTTGAGATGTGTTTTTTATCGTACCTGTTCTTCATAAGCCGAACCTCCCGCTTGCGTGTGACCTCCTCAGTTCCTCCCTGGCTGGGCAGTGCAGGAGAGGAGGCCATGACCACCCCTGGAGCAATGGTGCTAGCAGCTGCGGTGCGGATCTGATATGCCTGAACATCTCCCGAGGCCGCTGAAAAACACAAGCAGCACAGATTTATGTTTTGACAACCAGACATTTAGATGCCTTGTGTGGCTGCCTGCTGGATACAGATTAAGCCTAGCCTAGATTTAATCTACATGTCAGAAACTAGACCAGTAAACTTCTCTCTCTTTATCTTCTGTCATTTTATTCAAGGTTTTATGTACTTGTATAGAACTGATATTTTTGAAATCTCACCTTGTACAACCACTTGATTGCTGGGCACCAGTATCTGCTGGCCGTCGCTGGTCTGTGCATACTGCAGGATGGTGGTGCCGGGCTGAGCGCCTGCTGCATTCGTCATGGTCAGGGTTTGTAGCCCTTGAACTCCATCTGTTCCATTATTGGCTAATTGGATCGCCCCACCCTGAGTGATAGCAACTGGGGGAAAACAAATGGCATGAGCCTTACTTTATTTTTTGGGAATTCGAACAGTGTCAAGCTACTTTTTCATATGTAGTAAAGTAGTAGTGCATTTGTACTAGAAAACAAACAGCTTACTATACTGCCCGCTACTTGTCTGGTAGATAGGCGTTGGCACAGTAACAGTTGTTATGGATGGAGTGGAATCCTCCTCTGATTTCTCTTCTTCTATCCGTGCGACTGCTGGAGCATCGGATGAAAGGTCGTTCAGGATCTTTCTGTGTTACAAAATGTCAAATCAAGCTTGTGAACAATGGATTGTGAATAAGCTACGGTACAATTGGAACACTGATTTTAGGATTTCAATAAGGAATGTTGATATCTAGACATAAAGGACTGCAGTAATAAGTCATATTCAATGCAGTGTTTCCCACAAAACAGAGGGGTGGCCTTTGTCCACATAGGGGGATTTTGTACATTCATAAAATGGATCAATCTAGTGTGCTATGCAAAATTAAGAGCTCCAACCCTTTTTTCAGACACTAAACTGAAAAGAGGGAAAAGTCTTTGCATGTGCAGGGTTTTTCAAAAAAAATTTAAGACTTTAAAAGACCTTTTTCATCTGCACAAATAAAATGAATGCCATATGAGTGGGGTAAGGCAATGCGTATAATAACATATTAAACCGTAAAATAACCGTAAAGCATGATTTACAGTTCAGATACAGGTTTTCAAAAAAAAAAAAAAAGTTTTATAAAATGATAAATTTCACATTTCAAAAGTATACATTTTTTTGATAAAAAAATATTTTTTATTAATAAAATAGACTAGATACTTGATCGCTACATTATATTCCTCAACAACGATGGTAAAATGGCTGTTTTTGAAGTAATTGTTTGTAGAGACGTACAGACGCAGCAGGCAAGTACACACAACTGTCATCTCTCTCTCGAACGATAATTAGTTGAAATGCATGCTATAATTCATTCAAATAAATGTGGTCTTACCACACTATTTCATCTGTTTGATTTGAAGCGGGCAGAATGCTAGAGCTAACGTGCCGTAACTGACGAAAATAATGTCATTTTTACCCATTCGGTCAAATATTGTGCTGCAAAGAGCAATACTAGTTTTAACTTGTCTATAACTTGGCAAATGACCATGGAATAAGCTGGATAATCAACGGTTAGCCATGCATTAAAGGATTTTAAATGCACTTCGCGTCGGGCGGTTCTTTGCCTCCACGTTGTGCATTTAAAATCCTTTAATACATGGATAGCCGTTGATTATCCCTTACATAATTGATAATTTTGAACAAATACTAATAATCAATTATAGTAACTAGGGATGGGCAAGTTAACGCGTTATTATCGCATTAACAGATTAACGCAGACAATTATTTTATTGCGCATTAACGCATTTTTTTTATTATTATGAAAGTCCGTTGCTCACTGGCTCTGAATACATACAGACAAACCATGGGTCACAGGAGGGTGGGATGGTGTCATCACGCGTCTCAACCAATGAGAGTATTTGGGGAGGGCCTAAGACTGCAGGAGTGCTCACATGGACGCTCTTGATAAAATTATTTAGGCTAAGCATCGACATTCACAAACCACTGTTCACTATTATTTTTAACAAAAAAGAATGCAACGAGCTCGTAATCACGACTTCATAAGCGGGAAATAGGATGTTTCCCATAGCACGTGAAGACACGTGAAGACAGCAGAGAAGCCTCTCGCTCAGCACAGTGGAGTGCATCATTTTGTTAACTTTGTGGTTAACAAATTTTGATTATTTTGAGTCGTTTGGGACTCACGGCCCTTTCACAATATATTGCTTTACAGATCTATCGCTTTAGCCGCTCAGAAATGATCATGCTGCACATATCAGAAGTTCCGCGGTCTGCTCACACTACATGCATACAGGCTCTGGCCCACCTCACACTAGTCAAACGAACTGGGCTTTGGGGGTCAGACGCGCTCGGGCATGGTTAAGATTGCCTAGTGTTGTCCCTCGGCGCACTCTGTTGCATTGGGTTCCGCGATAGTGCACGTCTCTAAGGGTGCCTGTTATAATGTTATGATCGAGGCTCTGGACTCTGAGCATAACTTGTTTTTCTATAACAAACTATAAAATATTTTCTATAAAAACGTTAATGCCCTGGCAGTGGCAAATAGCTTGTTTTATATTTAATTTGATTACATTAATATTATAAGTTGAGATTTACAAGAAATATTTTAACTGCTACAATGTAAAAGGAATACTGTTGTTATTCATGTGTTTGCAAACCAAATGTTATTGCACTTTTGTTCATATAGCAGTACCTTTAAATGAAAAAAGTGCACAATACACTACTTTTGAATGCATTATTGAATTTTGTGCATAACGATGCGATTAATCACGATTTTCAAAAAAAATTATCGTTGCCCAGCACTAATAGTAACATAAATTTACCTTAGTATCTTAATTGTTTAGATTTTTAGAATGTATTAGTATTAGCGTCTTGTCAATCCACCGGTTCACATTTACAACTGCGTATAAAATATATATATTTTTTTTAATTGTTAACCAAACAGTTTCTGGTAGCCACTGACATCCATACTATTTTTTGTTCATACTATGGAAGTCAATGGCTACCAGCAACTTTTTGGTTACCAACATTCTTTAAAATATCCTTTTTTGCATTTAACAAAAAAAGAAATTCATAGAGGTTTGGAACAACTTGTATTGTCAATTTTGTCTTAATTTTTTTCACTTGCAAGAGGTAAACCCCAGAGCTGCTATTTTGGCAGAAAACTGCAGTTTCAGTGAAAACAGGTTTACAAACGCGTCTCATTACAAATCTGGTGAAATACTGTAATCATCTGTCCACAAAAATGTTGGAAAGTATGCAAATGTGAAAACTCACAGTGCATGTAAAGATGAAGCTTGATGCATTCAAGGTGAACCGAGACGCTGTAATATGATGTAAAAACCGTATCGTGAGCTACTCGCATAAATATAGTGCCACGTTTCACTTTGAAACACAGCTTGCAGCCTTTTGTGATTTAGTAAGTGCACCAAGACATTTTGCGATATTGATTTTAGATCAACTCACAGATGTTTTGCCAAAGCAATGGTGCAAAACACAACATTCAACAAGATCCTTTTAGTTATTAAGTAAAATATTTTTGGTTCATTATGAAACTCTCCCTGCCAGAGTCTACATAATTAACTGGAAACACTGCACCGAAACTAGGGGTGCTCCGATCAGGATTTTTGAGGCCGATCACCGATCACAGAAAGCAGTATCTGCCGATACCGATCACTGATACCGATCTTTTTAAAGCCTTCTATTTATCATTTATAACTATTTATAGTGATACTCCAATCGGGATTTTTAGACATTTATTCAGGGCCTGAATTTTCATTTTTGAAAATGGGGGGAATTCCCCTGTTAGGTGTCTCTTGTGAGAGGAGAAGCAGCTTTCACACAGGAGTCCGCTACTGATCCGTGGCTGTTTACCACAAACACAACATTTATCCATTAGTTTGATTTCAAATCCAAACATTATTACTGGAAATGCTTTTTCAGCATTGCAATTCTTTTTTTTACACAGTACAGTAATACAATCTTTCACAGACATGTTTAAACACAATAAATATAAGCAACACATTATTCAATGCATTTTAATTTTGCATTTACTTCTAGATTTATATATTAAGTTGCTCAAGCAAGTGGCAAAACATTTAAACTACTTTTCTTACGTTATCACAAACTTACCATTGACAGAAATAGTCAGCTCTTCTGCCTTTCCGTTTGCATTGAAATCTTTATTACCATCTAAAGTGTCATCTATTATTGCCTTATCTAAAAGTGCTCTTTCCCTTTAAACCTAGCCAAAAAGCCATGTGTTGACTGTGAAACACAGTAGACTTTAATTATATGCATTTATGGTGTAATTACTACATTTTCGTGTCAATCCATGTTCATATTTACTGCAAACAATGCACTGTCACATTAATTCAGCGCTTACAGCACAGCAATAGACACGGTGCGGAAACGATCTCTGCACTGTTGCAGACGCACCGCTCCTGAACGCACTGCCGGGCCGCAGCTGTGTGCAGTGAACGCTTTAATCCGTTAACATGAGCACAGAAAAAATACGCACCACGTATGCACTGCAAAAAGAAAAATGTGAACTTGGCATGTGAGTGTGCATGAGCGTGTGGTCTCCAGGAGAGCGCTGAATGATTAAACGCTGGCAAGAATTAAAAAGTAATGCAATTTATAAACTTTAGTGACGATGTGACACTGCCTCGATTGTGCAAGTGACAATTCCTGTGTCAACTGGGCACGCTGCTCGCTTATAGACAGACGCGATGTGTGGTGATTTGAAGACATTTGCATATTTTGAGAGAGAGAAAAAGAGTGCGCGCACTGTTTGTGAAATTATGTCTCAAACGTGGTTTTCAAATTACTTTATAAGTTATACTTTATTAAGCATCATCAGCTTGAGATCGGTTTTTTGAGATCGGCCTTTTTAGAGACCGCCGATCAAACATCTCAACGGGATTATCGGCCGATAATGATCGGTAACCGATCAATCTAACCGAAACTACAAATCCATTCAGGTACCTGTATGAGGGCCGTCTAGACAGGATCTCTCTTCTTTTCTGGGAATCTGTCACACTGTCCACTGACTCCTGTGAATCATCACTCTCAGCAATGGTAGAAATCTAACACAAAGACAACAAAAGAACACGTGAATATCGATAGCAAAAAAACTCAGATATTATTTCTAAACTATCAAGTCTTCTAGATTAGCAAACAGAAGAATATACATATTAAATTAAGGTTATTTAATCCACTGTGCATTCTGCATATCATTTTGGGTCTGCTAAGACAGACACAGAATTATGTAATGATTCTTTTTTATTTTTTACAATTTTACGGTTTTCCCAGAAATGAACCATCAGGTCAGGCTTACTTGTACAGTTTGCACGTGTGGGGATTGTATGACGGAGGGCTGGGCTGCCTGGATGACCCCATGAACTTGCACCGTTTGCCCATTGGGCAGCTGAACTAAGGTCACAGTGGGCCCAGTGGCTGATACCTGTGCTGCAGCCATGGAAACCTGCGTGGGGGAGGCATAACAGGGTGAGACACAGAAACTGAACTAAGTTCTTGAACTAAGAACTGGACTGAACTAAAATATCAACTAGGGCTGGACAATAATTCAATATCAATATGTATCGCGATATAATTTTTTTCAATAACGGTGATATGATTTTTAAACACATTTCCGATATTTCGATATACATTACCAGTGTTTCCCATACATTGATTTATTTGTGGCGTTTGACTTCGTTGAATAAACATGAGCACTGCACGTTTCAAAATCAAAACGCGTCGCGGGTGTTTTATATGAATGTATCTCTGAAGGGAACCGACGGTCTTCAGAATAGTTTAGATGGCATTTTTATCTGATAAAGTAGCGTTCATGAGCGGAGCTGCTTTGTTTACAGCCATTACTGGAGAAACCGTTAGTTCCACCGCTCTCACAGCGCCTCCTGCTGGCAGACAAGCAGTTCGCATTTTCAATAATAAACCCATTTCCAGCAACATGCTTTTGTTGTTGCTCTATTTTTTGTTTTCTGAAGCAACTCGGAGCATGTTTCATACTCGTTATCCTGGTTAATGCACGTTTCAATCTATAAGAATAATCAGCCTACACTA
>NW_015505622.1:486854-489636 GCF_001515645.1 Sinocyclocheilus grahami
AAGCTCTGCTTTGAAATCACAGGAATAAATTATATTTTCAAATAGAAAACAGTTATTTTAAATAGTAAAATTATTTCAAAATGTTACTGTTTTTGCTGTATTTTGGATCAAATAAATGCAGGCTTGGTGAGCAGAAGATAATTCTTTAAAAAACATTAAAAATCTTACTGTTCAAAATCTTCTGACTGGTATGTTAGCCTATAGTTTGAAGTAAAAAATATTAATAAGGAGAGTCTGAGATTTATTTGGCAGTGATTTCACATTTCTTGTTTGTATGAAGGCTAAATACCAATAAAAGGTGAACATTTATTTGTGCCATTTTTTTTCCTAAAATATTATATAGTTTTATAGGAGTAGGTTTCATAGAGTTGGCAAATTATTTTTTCATACGTTTGTAGGTACAGACATCTGTTGTGGCCGTTCTTGGCCGTTTTTATGAGGCTTTTTTAATAGTGTTCATATCGATATCGGAATTATATCGTATCGACCGAAATTAAGAAATATATCGTGATATAAATTTTGGCCATATCGTCCAGCCCTAATATCAACCCACAACTACATGCATAATTAAAGTCAGCCTGGCAATGCTAGCAAATGTGCTTTGAAAACATACGATCCAAGAAACTGACCTGCGCCAAGGTGGCTATCTGCTGAGTGTCTGTCTCTGAGACTGCAGTGTTGCCCTGCTGGACATCTGCTCCTGCCTCCATGGTCATTAAGATTGCCTGGAGATTTCATTGAAAAATCTTTTACTTTGGCAGATATACAAGATACTATAAATATACTATGAACATACAAAGTAGGCCACCAATACCAATGTCTCCTGACAAGGGAAATGGTATCTGAACCGGTGTGACCACAAAAACACCCTGCCCACAAATTGGGTTTGCCATAGTTTCATTTTGAGTATTCAACTGTGTAGCCTGAAGGGTTGTCCTATAAAGCATTTATGTATTTATAGGCATTACATTTTAACTTAAGAAATTAATAATTAATTAAATAAAATATTCATGTATATAATAAATAATACAATGCAATATATGATATAACATTTTTTGACATTATTAGAGGAGTGAAATGTTTGCATTTATAGTCTAAATGTATTTACACGACAAGAATAGCCTATATATGGCATTGCAAAATTAATGTGAAAAATACTGATTAAAATATGAATAGCATCAAAAGTAGCCACATGCGCTAACACATGTACGAGCTATGCTTGATTTCTATTAACGAAATTCATTTTAATGGACCTATGTCTGTTTTGTAATGAGTAATAATGTTAGAACTGACATATTAAGCATCGTGCTCAAACCATGGTGACTCCATTTTGCCGCCTTTTTTACTTCCGTATACAGCTGTCAGTCAGATTTGAGCTTTGGTTTTTATTTTTAGGATTTATGGACGTAGTTCAAACAAAACACACATACACAAACAGGATGCCATCAAAATTACTTATTTTTTTATTTTTAAATGCCTATTTATGGCTATTTTAGGTCAAGCAAAACAATGAACACAAGTGCTTGCATTTTCAGGCGTGTTTCGACTTGTAAAATAGCGTTCCAGTTTAAATGAAGCATGTCTGTTTTAGGGTGTACTTTGAAGAAAATAATACTCAAGAGCAATGCATTTCTCTTTGATTTTTTACCAATTAAAACCACAATGGATTACAGTGGTACAGAAAACCTCTGCATGGGCGAGAATGTAGTAAAGATCTTTAATGTAACGGAGAGCTTCGACTGCTCCATAAAGCAGTGCTGGAGCCAAGAAAAAAAATCATTTCATGAGCTGTATTTCCATCAAAGGGTGCCGTGGACGGGCGATCGCATTCATAACACTAGTACGCATCTCCTATCCTTTCCATAAACGCATGTAAGTTGCTTTGCAGAACCGTCGCGCTTTCCTCACTCGACTGCCTGACTGACTCATTGTCTGCAAGCAAGTCGGAGCTGTTGAGAAACATGCCCACCGCCGCCATGATCTCTTTGTTACAGACGGATCGAGCATTGCAACATGTCCACTACAACGGCACGTGTATTATCTCTTTCCCCCACGAATGCGTCTCTTCTTACCCGACACAGACTCGCCTCGTCACTCCCAGGCCTCCGCAGCTCCACTTTTATTTAGTCCGACGCGTAAGAGACCGCGTCAGGCTACACCTCCGTCGCGTCACCGAGGACAACAACACACAGAGAACGAGGGGGACGAGATACAGCCCTAATTCACGATCGACAGGATCCGAGGTGTGTGCGGAACATGCCGAACTGCGCACGAAGATGTACGAACAGTTGCCGAGCGAAGACGGATTCACACGAGCTCTCTCTCGCTCCACGTCTGAGCATGCGTCAAATCTCTGCGCTGTGATTGGCTGCCTTTCGTCGTAATACATATGAATACATCTGTTCAAATGTACTAGAGCAGGAGTTTTAAATCTTTTAAATGCAACGGACCCCCAAATATGATCATCCTCATGGGAGGGGCCCCCATTCTACAAGTTAAAATGCAGCTATAAATTGTCATGTACAATATTAAAATATGTCAAATGTTATTTTGAAAATATTTAGTTTATATTAAAACACATACTAAATATTTTTCTACTCACTATAATACTGCACTATTATAAACATAATACAAAGTATTATTACTTTATCTATGTATTTATTTATTTTATTCAAACAAATCCAATTTTAACGTAATCAGTTAATAAATAAATAAATTAGACATGCGTATAACAAATAATACAAGGCAAGGCAAGTTTATTTATATAGCACATTTCATACAC
>NW_015505622.1:489881-490444 GCF_001515645.1 Sinocyclocheilus grahami
ATTTACACGACACGAATATATGGCATTGCAAAATCACTGTGAAAAAAAAACAGATTACAATATGAATAGCATCAAAAGTAGCCACAGGCGCTAACACAGGTTAAAATGCAGCTATATATTGTCATGTACAATATTAAATGATGCCAAATATATTTTTGGAAAATATTTAGTTTATATTAAGTTACATACTATATATTTTTTCTACTCACTGTAATACTGCACTGTTATAAATATAGTATCAATTATTATTATTACTTTATCAAATATGTTTTTTAATTTATTTGTTTTTGGTATTTATTTTTAATATAATTAATTGATACACTTTTTTTATGTTAGTTTCATATTTGTTTATTTATTTATTTAAATATTTGTTAGTTATTTATTTTAATCTATTTATTTATTTTACTTCGCCCCTTGGGGATCAACGGGCCCCAATTTGAAAACCCCTGTACTGGAGGACTATGTTTTAAAGGCAAAGGGAAAATAAATCCAATCCGTATTTATTTCTTTTTTTATTATTTTTATTATTAACAAGATCAAAATACATGTATATGACAAACACT
>NW_015505622.1:490811-506180 GCF_001515645.1 Sinocyclocheilus grahami
TTGATTTTAGACATTGTGATATACTTACTTTCTATTACTTTCGTGGTCGACGGAGTTTGTTGCAGTTATGGCATCGCTATTCAAGAAAAAGACCGTAGATGGTAAGTTTCTTGCTGTTGCTCTGAGGGCTTGTTTGTTTGGTCAGAACCGCCCAGCAACACTCTCACGTCAATCATCGACTGGTTTCGTTAATACTACAACTCTTTAACACTATTCATTTGTTTAATACATGAAATCTCTTTTGAGATATTTTTGGCCATTCGAGATATTTTTGGTCCACTATGCTAACTAACACAGAAGTGTCTTTTATTCTGGAATGTGTTTGGACAACTGCAACCGAAAACATTTAGAATTTTCTTGATCTTAACTTGAGACTAACAGCTAGTACTTAAAATATTGGGTCAAAGATGGTCTATAAAACAAATTGAATCGTTTGCAAAATCAATGGGCCATTCCTGTAACTTTAAATGGTCTAAAATGACCTATTATTGAAGTAGTCCCCATACATTAATTTGTTATCTTACTCAGGCATTGATAATTTAAATGGTGATCGATAACTATATCTCCTCTCATAATACAGATGTTATTAAAGAACAGAACAAAGAGTTGCGGGGAACGCAGAGACAGATTGCAAGAGACCGGACAGCACTGGAAAAACAGGAAAAACAGCTGGTGAGATTCCCCACCCATCAAAGTGACGTGAATATGATGCCAAATGTTCCCCTTTCTCACCACTGATGTGTGTGAGATCACGAGGTTATGTCATTAATGTCACAGAGGGCCTTAGTGTGTCAAAAGTTTATGACTAACAGCTCGTGATTCTGTTTCGAGTTTAGATCAGGCCTGTTTGTGCCATTGTGACGGTGTATCTTTCAGAAGTTGCTGGTGGAAACTTTTATACTTTTCTTTTAGCCACCACCATTCATACGCTCATACCAGTGTAAACATAACTATCATTGTACGCTGTTAAAATATCCTGGAAATTGTGCGCTAAAAGTGGCAGATGAGGTTGCCAGAAATTCAAGTTTATAGGTATTGCAGAATGACATATTGGTGGCTCTATATTTTACAAACATATATTTCATTAAAGGGATACTCCACCCCAAAATGAAAATTTTGTCATTAATCACTTACCCACATGTTGTTCCAAACCAGTAAAAGCTTAGTCTGTCTTCGGAACACAATTTAAGATATTTTGGATGAAAACCGGGAGGCTTGTGACTGTCCCATTGACTGCCAAGTAAATTACACTGACAAGGTCCAGAAAAGTATGAAAAGCATCGTCAGAATAGTCCATCTGCCGTCACTGGTTCAACCGTAACGTTATGAAGCGACGAGAATACTTTTTGTACGCAAAGAAAACAAAAATAACTACTTTATTCAACAATTCGTCTCCTCTGCATACAGAAAGCGTGTCTCACAGCGCACGAGTACTCTTTCGTGTCGCATGAACGGAGAATTACACACAAAATGATGTCGAATTGTCAGTTTTGATGAGTATTCACGTAAACACAGTTGATTACGTCTTAAGTAAACGTAAACAGTAGGGAGAACGTGTATCAGTACATTGCATCCATTGCAGCTGTGCATTCGTTTTTAAAGGGATAGCAGCCTAATTTAGAGTCATTGATGTTAATCAAACAACAAAAGAAAGACAGAAAATCACGCACTGCTCTTGACTGAAAAACTTTAGGAGCCCTAAAGATTAATCTAAATTTATTTATAGAAATAAATATGTCTGCTTGAAAGAATGAAGAATATGGTAAACAAGTTGCTATAAAGAATGCATAATTAACCTATATTAACATTGGTATTTCATTAAAAAGAAGACCATGTTCTTGATCTTTATGAGAAGTGGTTTTATTTCATTTTAACATAAAGGCATGTTGTGTGTCACCGCAGTTAAATCGGTGTCTATCATTATAAAACCTTAAAATCAAACCTATATAATGAGTTTGGAATTTTTTTTCCAGAGAAATGCTTAATAAATGCACTGTAACTAAACCCATTCGATTTTAGTTGACTAAAACGATTCAGATGACTAAAATATGACTAAAACGAAATGGTATTTTAGTCAAAAGACTATGACTAAAACTAAATCAACTGTCAAAATTAACACTAGAATAAAGTCGTTATTTTAGTTTTCTTCTCGTGCAAAAAGTATTCTCATCACTTCATAACGTTATGGTTGAACCACTGATGGCAGATGTACTATTCTGACGATGTCTTTCATACTTTTCTGGACCTTGTCAGTGTAATTTACTTGGCAGTCAATGGGACAGTCACAAGCCTCCCGGTTTTCATCCAAAATATCTTAAATTGTGTTCCGAAGACGAACGAAGCTTTTACGGGTTTGGAACGACATGGGGTAAGTGATTCATGACAACATTTTCATTTTGGGGTGGAGTAACCCTTTAAGAGATTTAATTTTCATTATTGAATTAATCTACTTGAACAACCAAAATCTGCTTTTTACCTTTAAATGTACTGATAAAGATCATAAAAATACAGGTTATTATAAAGGTAAATTATAAAGCCATATGATGACTGAAGTTCATCGTAAGTGGCCATGTCCTTAAAACATGACCAATACTCATATATAGACGCTAAAACAATGCAATAAACATGAACTAAATAACAAAAATATAAGTATTTCAACTAAATAAAAGAAAATTAAACAAAAATCACCCTAATGTGCATTGCTGATAACAAAATATTAATAAACAAAGTTATTCATATAAAATACTATATAATCATATATGAATAAATACACGTGACAGTTCTTTTTACAGTAAAATTAAATGTAATGTGACGTTAAACCATTTGCAGTTCACTATATTTGCAAGGTAACTTACAGTTAACCAAACTTCGTCTTACTGTAGCATTTTTATGGTATGTATGTATGTATGTGTGTATATGTGTGTATTATTTTTATTTATTTTTTATTCTTTACAAATGTAAAAGAAAATCACATAGAATTACTTAAAAATCACATTGAAATCATCTCACATACACTAGGCTATTTCACTTTAATATTTTCTGTTCTTATCCGTGAAGCACTTTGCATTTTGCTGCATTTTATCTAATAAAAGTATTATACAAGTAAAACACAATCTTCTACTCTCACCAATAACTCTCATTCTGGATAACTGTGTAATTCAATTCTAATGCCAGTAGGTCCATCACTAACTGTTTTCTACTATTTGCTTTCTTTATCGCAGGAGATGGAAATCAAGAAAATGGCAAAGACCGGGAACAGAGACGCCTGTAAAGTTTTAGCCAAGCAGCTTGTTCAAGTGAGGAAACAGAAAACACGTACATATGCCGTCAGCTCTAAGGTCACCTCCATGTCAACACAAACCAAGCTAATGAACTCCCAAATGAAGATGGCTGGTGCCATGGCTACAACCACCAAAGTAAGACCCTTCTGTCTTTTTAAACTCATGATAACATTTATAAAAATTTGTCCCAAGCCCCATCAATTGTAGCTCAGTTCATTTTAGGTAATCCTGACAGTGATTTAAAGCTTAACTCTTAAGTTAGGTTGAATATTGTGTGAAACTGCTGTGATTTCACATTTAAGTAAATTGGGCCGTTCATTTTGTAGTCCTAAAAACCAAGGAGGATTAGCATTTTCGAGTCCTGGTTTCCCTCTGGAATTTCTAATGGGTTTTTTGAGTTATGGTTTCCGATTTATGAGTAAAATGGGGACTGTGGTGAACATTACCGTAAGCAACTTTCCTATTTTGTTTGTGAAATTCTCTTTAATGTGAAAGGATCTTAAAGTAATTTTAACCTTACTCATAAATGGAAAACCACTTTTCACAAACCCCATTATAAATTCCCAAGGGAAGTCATAGCTCGAAAATGCTAGTTTGTTTCCAGCTAGGACTGCAAATTGACATTGTGCGCAACTTAACAGCTCTATTAATCATGCATGTTATGACCTGTGTGGTTTTGGTTTTATTCGAATTTGTACTAATTTGAGCGTATATGTTGGTCTATAAATGCATATCTGGCACAGTATAGTGGCATGTCGATACACAACCATTATTCTTTGCATAAGTAGCCTAAAGTGCAAAATTCTAAAATGGGCATGAATCAAACAGTGGCTCGTTTGTTTGTCTCTGCCTTTCTCAAAACAACTTACAGACAATGCAAGCTGTCAACAAAAAGATGGATCCGAAGAAGACAATGCAGACCCTGCAGAACTTCCAGAAAGAGACAGCAAAGATGGACATGACAGAAGAGATGAGTAAGATGTTTTTATTTATTTATTTATTGTTATTGTGGGTGATTTTGTTAGTGTGTTTTATAAAATAATGTCATAAGAAGTAAGGATGCTTTTTTCCCCTTTTTTTTTACCAAAGTGACTCCAATGAGGAATAGCTTGTTGTTTCCAAAATAAAAGAGTAAATGAGTGCACACTAATATCATTGCTCCAAAATAATTTGTACACACTGCTACCATTCAAAAGATTAGGGTCATTATTAATCGTGCAGCCCTATCATTATGATTGAAAAGAAATTAATACTTTTCAGGAAGTATGTTTTAAATTGATAAAACATGACAGTAAAGACTTCAAAAGTTTGGGATTGTTTAAATAGATTAATACGAGACCCATTTTTAATATATATGGGCTTAGATATATCCTCTATTGATTTTACCAAAGTGACTCCAATGAGGAATAGCTTGTTGTTTCCAAAATAAAAGAGTAAATGAGTGCACACTAATATCATTGCTCCAAAATAATTTGTACACACTGCTACCATTCAAAAGATTAGGGTCATTATTAGGGCTGCACGATTAATCGTGCAGCCCTATCATTATGATTGAAAAGAAATTAATACTTTTCAGGAAGTATGTTTTAAATTGATAAAACATGACAGTAAAGACTTCAAAAGTTTGGGATTGTTTAAATAGATTAATACGAGACCCATTTTTAATATATATGGGCTTAGATATATCCTCTATTGTTATTAGAGGGTTTGTATAATGAGGTTTAAATATGTGAGACATATTGGAGTACAAATATGTAAGGCATATTGTTGGTACGATTATGTCATTATTTCATTTCATTCTCAAATTGATTTAATGGAGTGGTGAGCCATAAATCATTTTTATTTATTTTTTGTCTTGTTCGATTTTAAGTTATGTTTGTAATATTTGAAAATTTAATAAATATATATATAAAATAGATTAATACGTTTATTCAGCAAGGATGCATTAGGTTGGTCAAAATGTAAAGACATTTATGTTACAAAAGATTTACATTTCAAACAAATCCTGTTCTTTTGAGCTTTCTATTCATCGAAGAATTCTGGGGAAACATGTATCACATTTCCACAAAAATATTATACCACTTTTTACACAACTAGGCTAGTACCGATACTTTTATATTTGATACTTGCCGATACAGAGTACCGATATGATACCTGTATTTTCATTGCATTTGTAATTTTTTAAAATATTGAGTACAGGAACCAAAAGAATATGTATAATGTTTGTTGGCTTAGTTCATTTAGCAAATAGATATTTCCTTCAGTTATTTTCACACTGATTATGCTTATTAAAATGTATTTTTTAGTTTAGTTTTAAGTTTTTGTTACCATCACTGTTAATTGTTTTGCTCTATGGTACTACATCTTTAATTTAATATCTGCTCCATTGCAGTATTAGTTCTGTAATCACAAGATGTTTTGCTGTAATAATGTAGGGACATACTCCTTATATATAAATCTTGTAACTGCGATTAACATATTTTCAGAAATATAAAAGTTGCGTTTTTTTGTTTTCATCTGAAACGTCCTGCAACTTATATTCCAAAGCGACACATATAATGCAGAACACTCATGAAGCAAGCAAAACATGCGCAACGCGTGCACACATTTGAATTGGTGCAGAATAAGAGACGTGTATAGCCTAGCACATTTCACACAGGCTGCTAGTTTCACTTTCGCCATAGTCGTGTTGCTTGACATTTAAAATAAATGTTTATAGTGAATTCCCCTATAAATAATTTTTATATTTATGATTTAGTTTTAATCCAAATGATGAGTCTCTTGCTCTCTCTCCTTACTGTTATGTAACTTGTGCATTGGTTTACTCGCTCGTTTTTGACATATCTGACCGAACTACAAACTTTCCAGTGATGTCTGTCAGAAAGGGATACTCTTTGCTTATCAGCTCGAGACCATCAGATATACAGGCGTGAATAATGAATGTTTAACATTATTTTAATTGCATACATATACCTTCTAGACATCCTTAATATTTAATAACTCCATTCTACTCTCTGTTGTTCTGTTGTCAGTGTTTCTTAGTCTGGATACAGCACTGTTCACATGCTGTGTGGTATTGGGGCATTTTAACAAGTAGCCTACGAGTACAGAATCGCAGTGTCCGGCCCGATATTGATACCAGTATTGGTATCGGTGCATCCCTAATTAGAAATGTTTCTTGAGCTGCAAATCAGCATATAATAGGATGATTTCTGAAGGGTCATGTGACACTGAAGACTGATAATTGCTGATGGAAAAGTAGCTTTACCATCACTGGAATAATAAGAATATTCCTAGGAATAAATTTAAATTTTAAAATAAATTCACACAGAAAACAGTTATTTTAAATAATAATAATAATATTTCACTGTATAAATGCAGCCTTAGTGAGCATAAGAGACGATTGTGAACACAAAAAAATATACAAATAAATAATAATACACATTGTAGCTTTTTAACATTTTGGTTTCAGGTGCACTTTTTTTACATTGTTTTCTGCACCTGTAGCCAACTTGAGTTGGATGTGTATACTGTTCCCATTGTTTCTGAACAAACCACAACATCATTTGATTGTAATGCTTGTTTTTTAGACCTTTTTTGCTATGTTTCTGCCTGCTTACAGTGAATGACACACTGGATGAGATCTTTGAGGATTCTGGTGATGAGGAAGAATCTCAGGACATTGTGAATCAGGTGTTGGATGAAATTGGAATTGAGATCTCAGGAAAGGTAAGAACTGAAATATTATATGGGCATCAATCAAACCATGTTGAGGCACCAGATTCAATAAACAGACTTATTACTGTAGTGCATTAGTGTTGAAATCCATTTGTGTCCATTAAGGCTGCACAGTATATTGAGTTAAAAGAAAATGCATTGCAATATGATTTCAATGCATTGATCCATAGACTTTAAGGAGATGCAGAGAAAATACCTGGCATACGAGTATGCATATGTGTATCATATGTGACAACTAGGCAGCAGTAATGCAGTGTGAAGCAGAGAACCTACAGCTGAACCTACAAATGTTTTTGCATTCAAATAAGGCCAAAATGAGGAAGTACCTCGGTTGTGTGGGAGTATTTTGGGCTTTAAATGTGATGACCATGCCTAATCAGAAGTGGTTACAAAACCTGTAGACCACAGTGGCTATTAATAAAAATACACCAAAACCTCTTTAGTCTGTCGGAGCACAAAAACTTTTGGGGGGGGGGGGAAGTCTGCATGCATGGTTAGCTCTAACCCTCTTCCCGGACAGCACCAAAGCAGCAATCCAGTGGTTCAGGTTTTGATCTAATTAAGCTGGCAACATTTAGATTGATATGTAACTATATTGAAAGAAGCAATATGAGAAAAGATCATGTTGAAAATGGAGTCAAAGCTCCAATCTCCCCTTAATTTAAATAAATAAGCCTTTGTTTATGCCTTCATTTAGATTTTGCATTTGATTTACAGTAATCCTGGATAATGCGTTTTTCAGAATGTCACTTCAGTACAAGATTTGCTGTTGCTTTTGTGGTTTGTTTTCTTCGGCTGGAAAGAACGAGAGATATCGGTCTTGAACAGAAACTTTAATATAATTCAAATAGATTTGACCCACTAATCTTATATCACATCATATACAGCCATCAAATAATCCAACAAGTTTACCACATATCATGTTTTTTTTGTTCCATTTATATTGTGCATCCATAATATTCATGTAACTATAAAATCCCTATCCACCAATGTCAGCAGAAAATTATACCACACAACAGTAAATTTCATTAAGTAATATTTGCATACAAGTGTTGTTTGTTAATGTTCAAGTCACGTTTTTCATGTAAACTTTTTTTTTTTACTTTAAAATGCCTCTTAATTTGCATAAAGCCAGCCCCTATCTCCATATAAGGGAATTCTGCACAATGTCATCTGTACAGCTATTTGTCACTCTTTTGCAAATGTGTCCTTATGTTCTGCACTCTTCCCTGAGAGCGCACGCAGCAAAATCTTTAAATAAAACACATTTGCTCATCCGCACAGCATGGATATAACTTTTATTCCAGTGGTGAATGGGTTAAATACAGAAACTCTTGTTAGAATCACTGGAGCAGAACTCAGTAGACTTGTGCTGAACAAAAACACTGGTGTTTTCTGTGGATTCTAAAAAAACTAAAAAACCTCTGATTTGCGTTCATGCGCTGCGAGTGGCTCAACTGCAAAAACATACTGTATATAAATAGAAACCTTCACAGAGCACTCGCACCGATATGCACCGCAATATTTAAAAGCGGCAGCCTCTGGGCAGGAACCAAATTGTCAGTACTGCAAAAAGACCATCATTTGTTTTGGTTAACATTTCAGTATTGACTTGGTGCCGAATTACTGGTACTTTTTAAACAACTCTAAATTAAAGTGTGAACTTATTGATTCATCATCATTTCTGTGTGGGAACTTTTATATATTTTTAATTTTAGAGAATGAAATCCATAGAGAATTAACGTTTTCTGTACCCTACGGCCTATGCAGTGAAGTGTCGTGACTATTGAGTCTTGGATTGCAGACGCACTATCCATCACTTTGCATTTTTATCCGTAATGGATTTTTTGTTTCCCCTGCAGATGGCTCATGCCCCTTCAGCTGCCCGAAAGCAACCACGCGCCGCTACATCCAAAGCAGATGGGATATCAGACGAGGAGATTGAGAGACAGCTCAAAGCTCTTGGAGTGGACTAGTGCTCACACACACACCTGATTACTGCCTGGCAACAGGAGGCGACAGCAACACACAAACACGCATTAGAGTACATTCATACCCATTACAAATACATAGACACAGATGCGGATAAATGGACGGTCCAAAAGCTTACATTCACAGTCACGGACCTGCCTACTCTGGGATAACATGCCACAGATGGCAAATGCAATTTTATTTTTTTTATTATTTATTTATGACAATAAGAGAGATGACTATCGAGGTTGATTAGGACTCTTTCAGGTGAATCACTGTTTCATCTAGCTGTTAGAAGGACGAAAATAACAATAAAACGTTTGAATACACGCGTCGTAAATGAATACATGCAATGCCTTCCAGACTAAGGCGGATGAAATCTACAATATCTGTCTCTTTGATCCATAACTCAGAAAATCACATTGGTGTAAACAAGTTTGACAGGAGAACTCTACCTCTAAACATAAGTGACAGGGCTGCGTCTTTAGTCTTGCCGCGCTTTGTCTTGTCCTCACAGTACCTTGCTATTCTCTCGGCGCATAACAAAACACTTGTGTGAGTCACACCTTTTGTTTCTGTTCTCACCTTCGGTCCGTTTATGAATAGGAAATGATTTGGTTTGTCTTCTAGGTTCATTTTGGTAATTTTGAGTACGCATATTTTATTCAGCTGCTTTTCAGGGGTGATGCCAAATCGTGAGAAGTGTGTTCCGGTTGAGCACATTATTTGAAGAGGGTTGCTCTCCTTCGTTTCTCATGTGCCTGAAGTCTTGGGTTGACAGTGTGTGTGTTTTTTCTCTTGAGGCTGTGTAAGTGCATTGATCAAGACTTCAGAGATGCTCGGAAGGTTCCTGTTAATCGTCAGTTGTGACCAAAGTAAGGGTTGTTATTGCAGCGCTCTGTGCTTGATCTTTGGAGTTATCCACAAAAGTTGAATTTAGGCTGAGGTTGGTTATGCACTGCAATATATCGTAAGGATGTAAATAATGTAGGCATGGAAAGTTGATCGTTTATTGCTAAATCCACAGTGAGGGTTTTGGAATATGGGTGAGGATTTTCCTTTTTAGAATTTGTTCACTGACAGGTATTGTTCAAATATAAGGGGATTGTATACCCCATTAACCATGAATAAAACTTTTAATGATATCTCAGTGGTTTGTGTTTTGTTTTAAAATAGGCCTTTTGTGTACATAGAAAAAGTCTTAGATCTTTGAGTTGAGCTCACGAAAAATGGGGGCAAAAATTTTTTTTTATAATTTTGTTCAGTGTATATATGTTTCCACAAAAATATTAAGCAGCACAACTGTTTGCATTAAGATTTAATAACATTAAGATTATATTTTCATTAAGATTTTTCATTAGGAAGAAACGTTTGTGAGCAGCAAATCAGAATATAATGACTTCATATGACTGACGTCTGGCTGCTAAAAATTCAGCTTTGTCATCACAGGAATAAATTAAATCTTAAAATATAAGGCCTATTACAATAGAAAACCGTTATTTTAAATAGTAATAACATTTCAGAATATTACAGTTTTTACAATATTTTAATCAAATTAATGCAGCCTTAATGAGCCAGAATTCTTTCATAATTTTTTATATTTAATATATATATATATATATATATATACAGGTGCGTCTCAATAAATTAGAATGTCGTGGAAAAGTTCATTTATTTCAGTAATTCAACTCAAACTGTGAAACTCGTGTATTAAATAAATTCAATGCACACAGACTGAAGTAGTTTAAGTATTTGGTTATTTTAATTGTGATGATTTTGGTTCACATTTAACAAAAACTCACCAATTCACTATCTCAACAAATTAGAATATGGTGACATGCCAATCAGCTAATCAACTCAAAACACCTGCAAAGGTTTCCTGAGCCTTCAAAATGGTCTCTCAGTTTGGTTCACTAGGCTACACAATCATGGGGAAGACTGCTGATCTGACAGTTGTCCAGAAGACAATCAAAAATCTTACTGACCCAACGTTTTGAACAGTAATGTACATTGACCTGCATATAAAAATGTATCTGTTTTTTTCTTAGCGTTTAGTACAACATTTAAGATCAGTGTTGTCTAGATTTATTTATGGAAAATGTCCTCAAATTTGTGAAAAGTTAATAATATAATAATAGTTATATAAACAATAAATATTATATAAACAACCTGATATAACGCTAGGTACGCATATAACTGTGGTTCTGTGAATTCCGGATGATCGCCAGAGGCAGTGTAAACACTATTTATTATCGCAACACCAACAAAGTCACGAATGCTGAGCCCTGGGGAGTTATAAGCCACCATAGCTCAGCACTCTGCCTCAGTACGCCTTTCTCGTGCATTCTGAATGACCAAGAACTCTGGCAGCCATCCAGAATTCACAGAACCACAGTTACATGCATAACTAGCGTTCTGTTTCATTCCTCCTCACCACCAGAGGCAGTGTAAACACTATGGCTGACACATACCAACATAGTCATGAGGAATGCCACCCACCTGATGAAAATTAAGGCCGCTCCTGAAGAACCGCAGAACTAACGGCATGATGAGCAGCAACATTGACTTTATAAAACCGGGCAAATGTACATGGAGAAGACCAGGTAGCGGCAGTGCAGATATCCGCCAAGGAAACTCCTCTTAAAGGGGTCATGTGATGGGATTTAAATTTTTCCTTTCTCTTTGGGGTGTTACAAGCTCTTGGTGCATAAAGAAGATCTGTAAAGTTGCAAAGACTAAAGTCTCAAATCCAACGAGATATTCTTTATAAAAGTTAAGAGTCAACCACGCCTAACTAAAACGGCTCGTTCTAACACGCCCCCACATGACTACGTCACGATGTGGGAAGATTTGCATAATGCAGCCCAAATGTTCACGCAAAGAAAGAAGGCGTAACTTTTATTCTCGCTGTAGTATTGTTGTTGCCGCCGCCATGTCGTGTGTGTTTTGTTGTGAAAGAGAAACTACTTTGTTTGGCCTTCCAAAAGAGGACGATATCCGCTTCGTCATGCCTGGAGCTGATCCGTGCTAGTCGCTGAAGAAATACATCAACTTCGCGCTGTGGTTCGCCAGATCGGCGAGTCCAGACCGGGGTCGTCACATGTGGTTGCCGCAAGCCCGCCTCCACTCACTCTAGGCCTCTGGCCTCCGCTCACTCTAGCCCGCCGTGTGTGACGCTGTGTTTCGTTGTGAAAGCAAAACTACCTTGTTTGGCCTTCCAAAAGAGGACACGACTAGAAATCAGTGGTTTAGTTGTATTTACAACACTGTTCCAGAACAGTTCAATCCAAATATTCAGATGTGTCCAGCGCATTTTATGGAGGACTGTTTCCTGATCCTGGTAGAGTAGACTGGTAGAGTAGTTTTTGTCTCGTTGCTCCGGCCGGGAAAAGGCATCACAATATGGTAAGGGGCATAACATTTCCGTCACACGCTTGAGGTCTCGCTTTTCAGACCGAGGAGCTTTGTAAAAATCAACACATTTCAGAAAGGCGGGGCATAGAGGATAAACAATAATGTACAGTATGTGGAAAATAATGTGTTTTTTGAACCTTAAACTGCATAAACACATTTCATTACACCAAATACACCAAATAACGTTCTTTTTAGCAACATCATATGACCCCTTTAAAACAGCCCATGAAGATGAGATGGCCCTAGCGGAATGGCAGGTTAGTCTCCAGGGCAGTGGCCTCTGCTGCTTTGTAAGCCAGTGTAATGGTCTCCACTATCCAGTTTGACAATCTCTGTTCGACACTGGAACACCTTTCTTCACACCACCATAGCAGACAAATAACTGGTCTGTCTGTCGAAATTGAGTAGTAGAGCTCACATAGCACTTCAAGGCACGCACAGGACACAAAAGTTGGGCACTTGAATCAGACCCTGAAGAAGTCTGAAAAGAGGCCAGTGCAATGCGCTGGTTTATGAACTGAGGAAAAAGGACTTTCGGAAGAAAATAAGTATTAGGTCGTAGAACCACACAAGCACAATTTGTTAACAGACAGCGCGTGCAACTCACTGACTCGTTTCGCAGACGCGATAGCCAACAAAAAAAAGCAGTCTTCAAGGACATTCATTTAATGTCAGTGCTTTGCAAGACCTCAAACTGGGATGAGCAAAGGAACGTAAGCACAAATGGCAGATCCCACACAGGGAAGTGAGGAGTCCGAGCAGGGTTCAGACGTCGTGCACCCTTCAGAAAACTGCAGACAAGACTGTGAGATCCAAGAGAAGATCCACCAACTGGAGCATGATATGCAGCAATCATAGCGACGTAGACTTTCAACGTGGAAGCTGCCTTGCCCTCCTCCAGTAAATGCTGAAGAAAGTTTAAGATGCTCGGTATGTCACATGTTGCAGGATCAAGCCCCCGCTCCCCACACCATGCAGAAAAAAGCTTCAAACAGGAAGCAAAGATCTGTCGTGTGGAAGAAGCCCTGGCGTTAGAGATGGTATGGATATCCGCAGGGTCACAATGCTCCAGAGAAGGATTTAACCCAATGGCCAGACACAAATCTGCAGACGAGCTGGATCCGGATGCCAGACCCTTTCCTCCAGCTGGGAGAGGAGGTCCTTCATGAGGGTAAGTTTCCACTGATTGCCTGTCAGAAGTCTCAGCAACAAAGGGAACCATGGTCTGGCTGGCCAACGTGGTGCCTCGAGTAGCACTCTGTGTTTGCACAGGGAGATCCTGTGTAACATCTCCCATAACAGAGGGATAGGTGGGAACGCATATAGTAGGCAGCTCGGCCACTCGTGAGACAGTGCATCTTGGCCCAAGGGACTGGACACTTCCGTCCTTGCGAACAATAAATGACAGTGAGTGGTCATCTCATAGCCAGATCTCCTGCACTAAATCTGGATGAAGTCCCCATTCTCCTGGATGTACTTGATCCCTGGAAAGAGCGTCTGCCGTCTGGTTGCACACTCCTGGAATAGGAGTGCCCTCAGTGAAGCGAGTCGCGGCTGACACCATGTCAGGATCTCGTGAGTAAGCTGTAGAGACCTGCAAGATTTTGTGCTGCCCTGGTGGTTCAGATGGAACACTGTTGAGGTATTGTCGGACCGAACGAGAACATGGCGGCCTGCCAGGACTGACATGAAATATTTTAGAGCCAAGAACACGGCACATAGTTCCAGCAGATGGGTCGTTGTCCAGTGCCCGCAAATACCTCTCAGATTCCACGTTGCCCCCCACCCTATGAGGGATGTGTCTGTCGTGATCAGTTCCCGACGAGAGGGAACAACACCCAGGGGCACTCCTGCCTTCAGAAACTCTACCTGTCCCCACCGCCTCAACACACAGATGCAACAGTGAGTAATTACAACCAGCCGATGGCGATGTCTGGTGGGATCTAGTCGCAAACTGTTGTTCCATAACTGTAGTGGTCTGAGGTGGAGTAAACCCAGGGGAATCACCACTGTGGCCACTGTTAACATCTCTATCATCGCTATTATTCGCAGGACCACCTCATACTGCAAAGCCACACCCTGGCGAAAGCGAGCCAAAAGTTGCAGAATGTTTGTATGAAACAGTCTGCTGTTTCATGGGGACACAAAGAAGTCAGTCATCCAAATAGGGTAGAATATGCATACCTCTTATCCAAAAAGGAGAAAGAGCTGCACTCACACACCTTGTGAAGACGCGAGGAGCAAGGGAAAGCACGAAAGGTAGCACTTTGAACTGGTACGCTTGATTCAGGAAAATGAAATGCAGAAAATGTCTGTGATGAACAGCAATTGGGACGTGAAAGTATGCATCTTTTAGGTCGACACATACAAACCAATCGTCTGCTGTCACAGACCGAAGAACGTCGGCTGTGCGCAGCATTCGAAAAGCAAGGACCTCCAGGAACAAATTCAGGTGCCTCAAAACGAGAATTGGGCGAAAACCACCGTTCTTCTTTGGAACAAGAAAATATGTAGAATAGAACCCGTCTCCCTGAAAGAGGGGATGGACTTTTTCTATGGCTCCCTTCTCTAACAGTGAACAAATTTCCAGAGAGAGAGCCATTGCACGAACTGCATCTCTGACGATTGTAGGAACAATTCTTGGAAATCTGGGAGGCCGAAACTGTAGAGTATATCCCCTGCTCAAGAGTCGTCAAAACCCAGGGGTCTGCGGTGTTGGTCCTCCAGTACTCCAGCTGCTCTATAGAAAATCGATCGACCGCCAGCCTGAATGTCTCAAGCTTTATGTGTGCGACTTTTAGTGGTCGCGGGGGGGGGCACTGACGGGGTCCCCCTGGCACTGTCGATGAGGTGGCCGAAAAATTCTCGCATCCTCAGTACATTTGAGGGGGCTGTGACTGAGGTGTAGCGTGCTGGCGTAAACGTTGCTCCGATGTGGCATAGTGATGACGGGTCTGAACTGCTG
>NW_015505622.1:506461-509489 GCF_001515645.1 Sinocyclocheilus grahami
ACAGGGAGATCCTGTGTAACGTCTCCCATAACAGAGGGATAGGTGGGAACGCATATAGTAGGCAGTTCGGCCATTCGTGAGACAGTGCATCCTGGCCGAAGGGACTGGACACTTCCGTCCTTGAGAACCATAAACTACAGTGAGTGGTCATCTCTGAAGCAAAAAGATCCACTTCCGATCTTCCAAATCGTAGCCAGATCTCCTGCACTACATCTGGATGAAGTCTCCATTCTCCTGGATGTACTAGATCCCTGGAAGAAGCGTCTGCTATCTGGTTGCACACTCCTGGAATATGAGCTGCCCTCAGTGAAGCGAGTCATGGCTGACACCATGTCAGGATCTCGTGAGTAAGCTGTAGAGACCTGCAAGATTTTGTGCTGCCCTGGTGGTTCAGATGGAACACTGTTGAGGTATTGTCGGACCGAACGAGAACATGGCGGCCTGCCAGGACTGACATGAAATATTTTAGAGCCAAGAACACGGCACGTAGTTCCAGCAGATGGGTCGTTGTCCAGTGCCCGCAAATACCTCTCAGATTCCACGTTGCCCCCCACCCTATGAGGGATGTGTCTGTCGTGATCAGTTCCCGACGAGAGGGAACAACACCCAGGGGCACTCCTGCCTTCAGAAACTCTACCTGTCCCCACCGCCTCAACACACAGATGCAACAGTGAGTAATTACAACCAGCCGATGGCGATGTCTGGTGGGATCTAGTCGCAAACTGTTGTTCCATAACTGTAGTGGTCTGAGGTGGAGTAAACCCAGGGGAATCACCACTGTGGCCACTGTTAACATCTCTATCATCGCTATTATTCGCAGGACCACCTCATACTGCAAAGCCACACCCTGGCGAAAGCGAGCCAAAAGTTGCAGAATGTTTGTATGAAACAGTCTGCTGTTTCATGGGGACACAAAGAAGTCAGTCATCCAAATAGGGTAGAATATGCATACCTCTTATCCAAAAAGGAGAAAGAGCTGCACTCACACACCTTGTGAAGACGCGAGGAGCAAGGGAAAGCACGAAAGGTAGCACTTTGAACTGGTACGCTTGATTCAGGAAAATGAAATGCAGAAAATGTCTGTGATGAACAGCAATTGGGACGTGAAAGTATGCATCTTTTAGGTCGACACATACAAACCAATCGTCTGCTGTCACAGACCGAAGAACGTCGGCTGTGCGCAGCATTCGAAAAGCAAGGACCTCCAGGAACAAATTCAGGTGCCTCAAAACGAGAATTGGGCGAAAACCACCGTTCTTCTTTGGAACAAGAAAATATGTAGAATAGAACCCGTCTCCCTGAAAGAGGGGATGGACTTTTTCTATGGCTCCCTTCTCTAACAGTGAACAAATTTCCAGAGAGAGAGCCATTGCACGAACTGCATCTCTGACGATTGTAGGAACAATTCTTGGAAATCTGGGAGGCCGAAACTGTAGAGTATATCCCCTGCTCAAGAGTCGTCAAAACCCAGGGGTCTGCGGTGTTGGTCCTCCAGTACTCCAGCTGCTCTATAGAAAATCGATCGACCGCCAGCCTGAATGTCTCAAGCTTTATGTGTGCGACTTTTAGTGGTCGCGGGGGGGGGGCACTGACGGGGTCCCCCTGGCACTGTCGATGAGGTGGCCGAAAAATTCTCGCATCCTCAGTACATTTGAGGGGGCTGTGACTGAGGTGTAGCGTGCTGGCGTAAACGTTGCTCCGATGTGGCATAGTGATGACGGGTCTGAACTGCTGGCATCCTAAAGGTAGGGTTGTACTGCACCTGCGTCAGCTGACGAGTGGCCTCAGACAGCTTTACCCTCTTTTCCAACAGTTCCGGAACATTAGGACCAAAAAGATGCCCGGGAACAAATGGAAGATCTCTTAAGGTTTTCTTACAGTCCTCAGGTAGCCGTGCTTGGGCAAGCCACACTTAGCGGCGGGCTGCCAGGAGCGTGGCTGTATGACTACCCAGCTCATGGGTCACATGGCCCATTGCCAAGAGAGCAGTTTGCAGAAACTGTGAAATAGAGGGATCAACATTTGCTGGTTCCAACGTACTGGTGGCAGCAAGAAGTAGCTGGCAGATTGTGTTTTCCGCACGAGTAATGTAGGCAACAGCCTTGTATGCCTTTTTTAGTAGGGAATCCGTACAACCACATTGAGCGCCACCAAAGACACCACCAAAGCTGCAACAGGCTGCTCTATCTCCGGAGCACATCTCACCCCGATGGAATCTGCTTCAGCCATAGATGCTAGCATCCGAGCAATCTTTGAGCGCCGCTTAGGTGGACCAGAACCAGTGAGGGCATTTGAAAATTCAGCCACAAAATCTTTACATTGTGGCATGGCGAAAGAGGCCGCAGCTGTGGCCTGTCTGAGAAAAACATTTGTTTGAGCAGACTGGACCGGTGACTCATCAAGTCCTAGACGAGAAATTGCCATTCGAAGTACAGCCAAAGTATCATCGGAAGAGGACTGGGCCTGTCCAGATGACTGAACTGACCCTCCACTAGACCCCTCTGCTGCTGGATAACCAGTGAAAACATCCTGAGGAGATGGTTGTGCAGCAACATCTACAGCATCTCCGTGATCATGAAAAAAAGAATCTGAAGCACTCGTAGAAAGCACATCCATATCAGAATGAAAAACAAGGGGAATCGAGAGACTCTTCCCCAGTTGCCTGATTCTGAACATTCTCATCCTCCTGTGTCATCTTCACAGGTGTAGCAGATATGACAGGCTGAAACAAGTGAAGCAGGCGTTTCAGCTCTGCCATCTCTGAAGAAAGCACAGAAACCATCTTAGAAAGTAAATTTTCCTCAACATGCGAATGTTCATCACTTCGTGATGTGGCCCTCTTCTTGGATGGGAGGGGAGCGCCGGCTGCCACGGACACCTTGCACTTCCTAGTTCGCTAAGGGGCTTCATTCAACTGCCCGAGTTTCAACATTGAATTAGCGTCTAACTCCGCAAGACGGAGCCTACGTTCCGACATAAGTAAAAGGCTGCAGTGCAGACACGGGTCCGTGAGAGACTCTCTCAGATG
>NW_015505622.1:511075-540401 GCF_001515645.1 Sinocyclocheilus grahami
GAAATCGATCGCCCGCCAGCCTGAATGTCTCAAGCTTTATGTGTGCGATTTTTAGTGGTCGCGGGGGGGGGCACTGACGGGGTCCCCCTGGCACTGTCGATGAGGTGGCCGAAAAATTCTCGCATCCTCAGTACATTTGAGGGGGCTGTGACTGAGGTGTAGCGTGCTGGCGTAAACGTTGCTCCGATGTGGCATAGTGATGACGGGTCTGAACTGCTGGCATCCTAAAGGTAGGGTTGTACTGCACCTGCGTCAGCTGACGAGTGGCCTCAGACAGCTTTACCCTCTTTTCCAACAGTTCCGGAACATTAGGACCAAAAAGATGCCCGGGAACAAATGGAAGATCTCTTAAGGTTTTCTTACAGTCCTCAGGTAGCCGTGCTTGGGCAAGCCACACTTAGCGGCGGGCTGCCAGGAGCGTGGCTGTAAGACTACCCAGCTCGCGGGTCACATGGCCCATTGTCAAGAGAGCAGTTTGCAGAAACTGTGAAATAGAGGGATCAACATTTGCTGGTTCCAACGTACTGGTGGCAGCAAGAAGTAGCTGGCAGATTGTGTTTTCCGCACGAGTAATGTAGGCAACAGCCTTGTATGCCTTTTTTAGTAGGGAATCCGTACAACCACATTGAGCGCCACCAAAGACACCACCAAAGCTGCAACAGGCTGCTCTATCTCCGGAGCACATCTCACCCCGATGGAATCTGCTTCAGCCATAGATGCTAGCATCCGAGCAATCTTTGAGCGCCGCTTAGGTGGACCAGAACCAGTGAGGGCATTTGAAAATTCAGCCACAAAATCTTTACATTGTGGCATGGCGAAAGAGGCCGCAGCTGTGGCCTGTCTGAGAAAAACATTTGTTTGAGCAGACTGGACCGGTGACTCATCAAGTCCTAGACGAGAAATTGCCATTCGAAGTACAGCCAAAGTATCATCGGAAGAGGACTGGGCCTGTCCAGATGACTGAACTGACCCTCCACTAGACCCCTCTGCTGCTGGATAACCAGTGAAAACATCCTGAGGAGATGGTTGTGCAGCAACATCTACAGCATCTCCGTGATCATGAAAAAAAGAATCTGAAGCACTCGTAGAAAGCACATCCATATCAGAATGAAAAACAAGGGGAATCGAGAGACTCTTCCCCAGTTCCCTGATTCTGAACATTCTCATCCTCCTGTGTCATCTTCACAGGTGTAGCAGATATGACAGGCTGAAACAAGTGAAGCAGGCGTTTCAGCTCTGCCATCTCTGAAGAAAGCACAGAAACCATCTTAGAAAGTAAATTTTCCTCAACATGCGAATGTTCATCACTTCGTGATGTGGCCCTCTTCTTGGATGGGAGGGGAGCGCCGGCTGCCACGGACACCTTGCACTTCCTAGTTCGCTAAGGGGCTTCATTCAACTGCCCGAGTTTCAACATTGAATTAGCGTCTAACTCCGCAAGACGGAGCCTACGTTCCGACATAAGTAAAAGGCTGCAGTGCAGACACGGGTCCGTGAGAGACTCTCTCAGATGCTGGACACCCAAACACGATGGGCTGATGTCATGACCGTCGTCCGGGAGTAGATTATTAGGGCACAGCTTACAAGTCAGTGGAAAACCAGTGGCAATCGAGCTGTGAGCCATAGTTACTCGCTAATAACACCCTCGGATAGCGCCGTAAGGTTTAAGTTAAGCGGGATGATGGTAGCAATGAAGACAGGCAGGAAAAATAAAAATAATAACAAAAAAACTAACAATATATATATATATATATATATATATATATATATATATATATATATATATATATATATACTTGACAGCGCAAATATATCACTCAACCTATCTCAACAAGGCGAGAAAGTGAAAGAGGCAGAATGCTGAGCTATGGTGGCTTATAACCCCCAGGGCTCAGCATACATCACTACGTGACTTTGTTGGTATATTCTCTTGACCTAGCTAGCTGGCGCTGCAATCCATAGTGTTTACACTGCCTCTGGCGGTCAGTAGGAATGAAACAGAACCAGAATTCCAGTGAGTCAAGTCTCCAGTAGGTCAGAGTTGACCGTATACTGCCATCTTTAAAGGGAGCTGGTCTTTTACATATTCCTTTGGATATGTTTTTTTTAAAAAAAAGCTGTTTCTCTGACCTTAATCCTGTTTTTCAAAAAGTACAATAGTTGGGAGACTTGAGTCTGAGATGATATAAACTTTTTTGGTTACGGTTGTTGGGAAGCATTTATCTCAATTTAACAGCTTACTGACTTCAAACCCAAAAAACTGCCACTAGTATAGGAGTCCTTTAAGGATTACTGAAAATGTGTCACCCTCACATTTTCACTCCATTTCACAGAGAGACACAAGATGCACATAGTACAATCCTTCCAGCCTCCTGGAACGTCTGGAGCCGCAATGACAAGTGCGCGTGACTCAGAGGCAAACGCTGGCCTCCCACTCGCAAATACTTGAATATTCCATCTCATTCAGGTCATGGCAGACTAGCCATGAAGAAGAATCCCACTCAACGTCCAAAGGTAAATTTTAAGTCAACTTTCAACTTGAAGTTAACATTTACACTCTGCTTTTTACAGTCTTTTTGCTAAATTTTGCAATTTGATTAAACAGAGTAACAGGGATGTCGAAATTAAGGTTAACTGTGCAGCTTCTGGTCAGCCATGGTCAGATGGGCCCAAGGCTACGAATTGTGATTCTGCAGACATGAGTTTGGCAGAAGCAATTGATATTGACTTTTCTTCAGAAGTTGACATTTTTATTTCTATCTATATGATTCACTCAGGCACCGGAGGCAGATGCTTTTTCATCCTAAATAACAATCAAATGCTAGACAGAAATGATGGGGAGATGTTTCTGTGTCAATATGAAAAGATGAAAGTCCATCTTATGTCATGAATATGGCTACATCTCAAGTCCTCTGCCCTTAGCATGTTTGTTTATTTTGGGATAACAAATTAAGAGTTTATTAGCCCCAGTTACATTTTTCGATATTTGTCTTGTATATATATACTTATTAATGTAAAAAAACCTGCAACCACCCTTGGTCTTTGACTTAAATCAAATTCGACACTGAAAACTATTCAAAATCCATGAATTTGATCAGGCATAGGTCTTAAGGGGAAAGGAAAAATGTTTTTATCAATGTAAAAAAACTAACTAACAAAACATTTTTCCAAGTACAAAACTTTATAAATAATTAGGAAGATTTTAAAATGTATACAATGTTTAATGGAGAGTCAGTGCATTGTTGACAAAACTGGGCTAATATGGTCGTACTTTCTGGTTCTAGTAAGAACTCTAGCTGCTGCATTTTGAACCAGCTGGAGTTTGTTTATCAATCGTGCAGAACAACCACCCAATAAAGCATTGCAATAATCTAATCTTGAGGTCATGAACGCATTAATTAACATTTCTGCATTTGACATTGAGAGCATAGGTCATAATTTATATATATCTTTAAGATGGGAAAAATGCGGTTTTACAAATGATAGAAGCATGTTTTTCAAAGGAAAGATTGCTATGAAATAGCATGCCTAGGTTCCTAACTGACGACAAAGAATTTAAAGAGCAGCCATCAAGTATTAGACAGTGTTCTAGGTCATTACATGCAGAGGTTTTTTTGTCTGATAATTAACACCGTTTTTTTTTTTTTATTTAGCAGTAAGATATTACTAGTCATCCAGTTTTTTATATCAACTATGCATTCTGTTATTTTTGCAAATTGGTATGTTTCATCGGGTCGCGAAGAAATATAGAGCTGAGTATCACCAGCATAACAGTGAAAGCTAACACCATGTCTCCTGATGATATCTCCCAAGGGTAACATGTAAAGCGTGAAAAGTAAGGGTCCTAGTACTGACCCTTGGGGAACTCCATACTGCACTTGTGATTGGTATGATACCTCTTCATTCACTGCCACAAATTGATGGCGGTCAGATATGATTTGAATATGCCAATGTACTTCCTCTAATGGAAACATAATTTTCTAGTCTTTTCAAAAGAATGCTGTGGTCGATAGTGTCAAACGCGGCGCTTAGATCCAGTAGCACTAATAGAGAGATACAACCACGATCAGATGATAAGAGCAGGTCATTTGTAACTCTAATGAGAGCAGTCTCAGTACTATGATACGGTCTAAATCCTGACTGGAAATCCTCACAGATACCATTTTTCTCTAAGATAGAACATAGTTGTGATGATACTACCTTTTCTAGTATCTTTGACAGAAAAGGGAGATTTGAGATCGGTCTGTAATTAATTAATTCTTTGGGGTCAAGATGTTTTTTTAATGAGAGGCTTAATAACAGCCAGTTTGAAGGTTTTTGGGACATATCCTAATGACAATGGCGAGTTAATAATATTCAGAAGAGGATCTATGACTTCTGTTTAGATGGAATAGGGTCTAACATACATGTTGTTGGTTTAGATGATTTAACAAGTTTATACAATTCTTCATTTCCTATGGAAGAGAATGAGTGGAATTGTTCCTCAGGGGATCTGTAACGCACTATAATGCATCTGATGCGATACTGTAGCATGGTTACAATTTTATCTCTAATAGTTTCGATCTTGGAAGTAAAGTAATTCATAAAGTCATTACTACTGTGCTGCTGGTTAATTTCTGCCCCTGCCGATGTTATATTTTTTGTTAATTTAGCCACTGTAGTGAATAAATACTTGGGGTTGTGTTTGTTTTCTTCTAAAAGAGACGTAAAGTAATCAAATCTAGCAGTTTTTAAGGCTTTTCTGTATGAGAGAGTATTTTCCCGCCAAGCAATACGCAATACCTCTAGTTTTGTTTTCCTCCAACTGCGCTCCATTTTCCGGGCTGCTCTCTTTAGGGCACGAGTGTGCTCATTATACCATGGTGTTGGACTCTTTTCCTTAATCTTCCTTAAGCATAAAGGAGCAACCATATCTAAAGTACTAGAAAAGAGAGAGTCCATAGTTTATGATACATCTAGTTTATGATCAGTGATCATATAATTTACAAAAAGTGCCTTTTGTGTAGAAAGGGATCTTATATTCAACAATCCACGCTTTATCATTTGTTTATCTGTATTATAATACAAAATGACAACATCAGTAATAGCATAATACTGTATGTATGTATATGTATTATATATATATAAAACAGAAGAACGTGCAAAGATTTCATTTAAATTGTCTCATGTTGAACATTTAGTTTGCAGCAGATGAAAACTTCCAAATGACATGAATTATGAGTCATGGAGGTCACATGGATCAGACATCTTCAGTGTTAAAGAGATGGTTACAATAGGCCATGTCATCACAAGCATTTCAGTGAGGGCTGTGAGGGGGTGCGCCCATGTGATGCCACTAAGTGAAGGAGAAAAAAGCCTAGTGGGGAAAGAAGTAATTCATGTTGTACAAAACACTCCTAATAATTCACTTACTGCACACACCTCTACTTATTCATGGGAAGGGATAATGGTTAAATTACATTGCTGCAGAACATCAGCAACCATGTTTTTGTTCCTTTGAATTTATTATTTAAAGTAGTTTAATATTTAAAGTAATTTGTACTGTTCTGCATGCAACTTCTAGGAATGTTTAATTAGCATCCCCCCCCCCAGTTTTTCCGAGACAGATTGTGCTAATTTAAATAATTTTTGTAGACTAATAGTCATTTCCATTTTGAAACAAGAAAACAAATCAATAACTGGCATGTTACTCCTGTTGACTGAGCAAGAACCTCTAAAACAATGAACAACAATTAGACATTAAAATATGAGCAACATATACTGCTAATAGCATTTTGGCAACAACTTGAGTTTGAAATCCTTGTTTGATCTCATAAAAAAAAAAACTCAGCACACAGCACAGCCAATGTTCTGTTGTCTGGGCTATATTTTATAACATTGTCAAAACTGACGGTCCATAGAGGCATATGTGCATTTGTCAAACTCACCCTGTTACTCCAGACAGTTCTGCTGTATAATTTTTGGAATACCCCAACAAATTAGCTATATATTTAAAGGAATAGTTCATTTAAAATAATGCTGAAAATGTCCTCACTCTTTAGGACATTCAAGATGTGGATTACTTTATTTCTTTATGGGAACAGATTTTGAGAAATGACATGTCTTGTTCACCAATGGATCCTTTGCAGTGAATGGGTGCCGTCAGAATGAGAGTCCAAACATCTGAAAGATACATTAAAATAATCCACAAGTAATCCATACGACTCGGTTCATAGATTAGCATCTTGTGAAAAGCATTAAAGCATTTTAACTTCAAACTGTTGCTTCTGGCTAAAATATGAGTCATTTATCCATAATATTGCTTTCTCCAGTGAGAATGCCGTTTACAAGCCAAAACAGTTCTAAATGAATATGTTGGTGGATGTAACAAAGAGGCAGTGGCGTTAGGATCCATGTGCAGCTTTATTAGTTCACAAGGCAGGACATACAGGCATAGATAGTTAACTGGCGTAGAAAAAACGAAGGCTGGGCAGAATCGTAAACAGTGTTCGTAATCAGGGTCGAGGCAGGCGGCAGACAATCAATGGCATGAATCAACAAGGCAGGCAGGGTCAGAATAGGACGGCAGCAAGCAATCGTAAACAGTCCAGGTAATCAACAGGTATACAACACAGGGTAAATGCTCAGAAATGTCAGCAAGGCAAAACAAGACTTCGCAATGAGAGCAGGGAAGGCACAGTTTAAGTAGACCGGGCAAATAGGAAACACCTGTGCAGGTGATTAGACTCTGGCATAGGGCATTGTGGGAACTGGAGTCCGAAGGGATTGCTCAGTACTCCGGTGATGGTTCCCTCTGGTGGTGATCGGAGGGAGCCACAGAGGCTGAATTTGTGACAGTGGATTTTGATGTGATAGGACAACAGAGGACAAACTTTTGACTTAGTATGGACTTTGGCCAGAAGTGGCAGTTTAATGTTAGCCTTAGTGATGGATTTGTTTCTTACAAACATGCAGCTTTTCACTTAACAAGATGTTAATTGATGAACTGGAGTCATGTGGATTACTTGTGGATTATTGTGATGTTGTTAACAGCTGTTTGAACTCTCATTCTGACGGCACCCATTCACTGCAGAGGATTCACTGGTGAGCGAGTGATGTAATGCTGAATTGATCCAAATCTGTTCCCATGGAGAAGTAAACTGATCTACATCTTGGATGGCTTGAGGGTAAATACACTGAAATCTCCAAGGCAATGTTGCTGGGTGGCATTACTGAAAAAAAGCAACAGTAAAGGACTTAACTATTCAATAATGAAATATCTGTTTCTCATGCTGCTTCCATTTGCATCAACACCGCCTGCAAAAATGCCTAAAATGCCCGTATGTCATTATCTTTCATAAGGCATGGACAGTTCCATTTTATTTTCATGGATTATGGCTTACTTACAATGGTATCCAATCATGAACTCAGCAAACACTTGTATTGTGTCAGGAGTTGTAGGTGTAATGTCAGTTATGGGTATTTCTGTATGTTGTCATGGTTGTAATAATATACAGCTGTGATCAAAGCAGCAGGATATTTTCACTCCAGCGGAAGGGCATCTATGTTCTTCTGCCTGCACTTGGTAAATAGGGGTAGCAGATGCTGGGTACTCATTGCATTTAAATTGATTTAACACACCCATGGTCAATGTTCCCTCTAATTTGTGTTCTTGCAGAGCAAAACCTGGGCAGAAACACCCCATGTACCAGCCATTATATAATGCAGGACAGATATATTTATTTATAAATACCATTTAGTAGGCCCCTTCCACTGTATTTTAAAATAGTTGAACCAAGGCATCAGTAAACTGCTATAGATAGTTTATTAATACACATTTGAGTGATATAGAGAATGTATAAATTATCTAGAGAATCTATGGAAACAAATTAACGACTAAAGTGCATAATTTCAAGAATTGAAATGCCATTACGTCGACAGTGCTTGCATTTTAATGCTTTCTTCAAATTCCACTAAAATGTTTTAATAAGATTTAAATCTGGAGACTAAACAGGCCACTTAATAACATTCAACCAATCTTAAAGCGGTCATATGATGCGATTTCAAGTTTTCCTTTCTCTTTGGAGTGTTACAAGCTGTTCGTGCATAGATCAGATCCCTAAAGTTGCAACGACTAAAGTCTCAAACCCAAAGAGATATTCTTTATAAAAGTTAAGACTCGTCCACGCCCTCCTAAAACGCCTCATTTAAACACGCCCCCACATGTCTACGTCACGATGTGGGAAGATTTGCATAACACCGCCCAAATGTATACGCAAAGAAAGAAAGCGTAACTTTATTGTTGCTGCCGCCACCACCGTGTCGTGAAGACGCTGTGTGTTTTGTTGCGAAAGCAAAACTACTTTCTTTGGTCTTCCAAAAGAGGACACAACTAGAAATCAGTGGTTAAGTTGTATTTACAACACTGTTCCAGAACAGTTCAACCCAAATATTCAGATGTGTGCAGCGCATTTTATGGAGGACTGTTTCCTGATCCTGGGAGAGTAGACTACTCTTAAAAATAAAGGGCGCGATTCGATGCAACGTTTAAAAGACAGTATAAGTCAGTTATCAGTCGTCCTAGGCAAGATGTTGCAGTTGTGCCTGTAATGAGAGAGAGTCACCCGGTTGAGATTGTTGATAATTTTAAATATCTTGGCACATATATAGACAGTAAACTGAGTTTTGTGGATAACACTAATAATATATTTTTTTAAATGCATGCAACGTCTATTCCTAATACGGAGAATCAGTAGGTTTGGAGTAAGTCAAAACATATTGGAGATTGCCTACAAATCATTGGTAGAGAGTGTGCTGACCTATAATTTAACTTCATGGTATGGGCATCTTAATTGCAAGCAGAAAAATAATCTGGCAAGAGTCACTAATATAGCTAGTAAAATCATTAGCAGACCACAGAGTAAGTTGGGTGAGGTTTACACCTCAAGATGTGTTGGGAAAGCGAAGTGTATATTAAAAGACCCAACTCATCCTTTGTGTGATCAGTTTGATTTATTGTCCTCTGGGAGACGATTTTTAATGCCTAGAGTAAAGACAAATATTTATAAAAAGTCTTTTGTACCTGCTGCGATCGGATTTATTAATCAAAAAGCTATGTGATTCAGTATCATGGTTTTTATGTGTTTTGTAGTTTGTGTCTGTATGTGTATTTGGTTTTCGCTGGTGTGGTCAAAGACAAATTTCAACCATGGTTGACAATAAAGATGTATTGTATTATAATCCATAATTATGTCCCCACTGGATGCTACAAATGCCTAATTTGTAATGGGTTTTATTGGTTTTGTCTGGTCGCGCTGGGACACGGCATCACAGTATGGTATGGGGCGTAACATTTCCATCACATGCTTGAGGTATTCGGCCAATCACAACGCACTAGATAGCTGGCCAATCAGAGCACAACTCGCTTTTCAGACCGATGAGCTTTGTAAAAATCGACGTGTTTCAGAAAGGCGGGGCATAGAGGAGAAACAATAATGTACAGTATGTGGAAAATAATGTGTTTTTTTAACGTTAAACCACATAAACACATTTCATTACACCAAATACACAAAATAATGTTATTTTTTAATAAACATAGGTCTATCCAAATTAAGCATATCCATATTAAGCACATTCAAGTCACCTTTTCATGTTCTTGGTCAGTTGTGGCATTCAACAAAATGTCCTGACATGAAGGCCATGCACAATTCACTGGCAGTTAATAAAGGGGTTTTCTCAGTTGCTTTGGTCAAACGTTTTAACATTTTATTCCCCTTGATAAATAAAAGTATTTTACATTTCTTAAAAAAAAAAAAAAAAAACCTGACCCCAATGACCAATAGTGTATATAAAATGTTATGTTCAATCAGTCATTAGTTAGCTCAATAAATCTTATCATTTTATTCCTTACACATTTTTAAACCTATTTTTTTCACAGTTTTTACCCTGTCTACACAGGAGCAAAATCAAAGTGCAGCGTTGGTGTGTTTTTTAAGAGACAGAAAGTTAGTTCAGAGAAGAGATGGAGGTGTGGTGTCTGGATCTCTGTCTGGGTTGTGTGAACTTGGCAAAAAAAGAAAAAGTATCTACAAAGTTATAACTGTTCACATTTGGTTTACCTGAGAGTGAGAGAAAGACAAAGAATGATGAAAATAGACAGATGACACTGGCAGAGTAAGTTGAAAAAGTTCTGAGCAAATTATAGAGGTTCGTCTGTAGAATCAGCTTTGTGAACTCATTACAACAATATGTGAAATGTAAGAAAAAAAAAATTAAATGCAGTCTCTAACTTCATATGTCAAATGGTGTCACTCAAAAGGCAAGAATGGAGAACAAAAACGGATCCATTGGGACTTTCCTTCCCAGCTTTTATTTTCAGTTCCATGTGGTGTAGCATAAAAAGTGTGATGCATTGCTATGCTATCCGACCATGCTGCCTTATGGTAAAGATATTGCTTGGTTATTTGTCATTTCGTCTCGGTACTGACATGATGATAAATGCTGTATGTAGTGCCCTTCTGGGTGTGTGACGTAAATATAAATGTTAAAAAAACCTGGTAGACCTCCTTCAGAAGATTGGACATAAAAGTAGTCCCTTGGTCAGTGAGAATTTCAGCAGGTAATCGGACTCTGGAAAAGAACTGCACTAAACAAATTGCAACATATTTGGCTTTGATAGACTTTAAAGGAAATACCTCTGGGTACCTGGTAGCATAATCAGTAATCACTAGAAGAAACCGGTTACCTACACGGCTCTTTTCTACTGGGCCAACAATATCCATGCCCAGCCTTTCGAATGGTGTACTGATTACAGGAAGAGGCTGAAGGGGAACTCTTGATGGACGCTTCATAGATACGATTTGACAATCAGGGCAGCTTTTACAGTACTGGGCAACATCCGCTTCCAGGCCGGGCCAGTAAAAGTGTCTCTTGATTCGCGCTGTAGTTTTCTTCTTCCCTAGGTGGCCAGCCCAGGGAATTGAATGGCCCAGGTAAAGGACAACCTCCTGAGCATCCTGTGGAACCACCAGCTGTTTAACCAAGCCAATCTGGCGATAGAGTATGCCCTGTTCAAATAAATAATGCTCACCCTTGTCGTTAATGAGTCCATGTCCTGCCTTTTCCTGGTTTGCTTTCTCCAAGCATACATTCAAGCTTTGCTTGTCTCTTTTGACGTCGGGTCAAAAGTTTTTTTTAACTTTGGACCGCAAATCTCTAGGTCTACTTCATAAAATGGCAATGTCAAAAGTGTCTCTTTTGATTCTTCTGGCCGCTTTGCCACAGCTTTGTTACCACCACATGGCATTGTTGCGAGGGCCGGACTAGATCCAGGAGGACTGGTAAATCACGACCCAAAACTACGGGATACGGAAGATTATCTGCTACCCCTACTTCTAACAGGTAGGTTTGCCCTTCTACCCCAATGTATAGGTCTGCAGTGGGCACCATTCTTTCCTCCCCATGAACACAGCAGATGGGTAACTTGTTAGAGGACCTAACTAAAGATGGAGCCACAAACTTCCTGTTCACCAGGGTCTCTGGTCACTCCCAGTATCAATTAAGGCACTCAGTTCTTTACCATTTACGGTCACTGTCCTTGTCGGTAGCAATACATTTGACTTGTTCACATTTACTGCCCCACCTCTGGGAACATAGCACAAGTTAGTAAGTTTAGCTGCATTTTGTGGGCAGGCTGGCCTTGTGTGGCCTTCTTGTCCACACTGGAAACAAAGAACTGGTCCTCTTAGAATTCTGTGCGATTTAATTTCTGGAGAATCCCCCTTGGGAGACTTACCCGATCCAGCCACCGGCGTCTGATGGAACTGAGAAAATCATGACCAGTTTTCCACCCCCAAGGTTGATTTTTCCTCCTGGCAGCCACAAAGACATCAGCCAGTGAGGCAGCTTCCACTGCCTTCCTAGGATCCCGTTCCCAGACCCAGACCTGAAGTTCAGGAGAGAGCATACAAAGATACTGTTCTAGAATTATCATCTCACCCACCTCTTCAACAGTTTTCTCCTTGGGTCTGATCTACTTGCCATAAAGTTCCTTAAGTCTTATATACAGTTCTTTTGGACTCTCAGAGGGATGGACATCTAAGGAGCAAACCTTCTGTCTATATGTCTCTGGGCTGATATCATATTTCATAAGGATGGCTGCCTTAACCTTATCATACTCCATACACTCATCCAAGTCCATATTAACATAGGCAGCCCTTGCTTTGCCAGTTCATAATGGAACCAAATGAAAAGTCCAGTCAGGTTTGGGCCAACGGCAAGCTGAGGCAATCCGCTCAAACGTTATCAAAAAAATGTTTTATATCATTAGCATCTGTTAATTTCTCTAGTCAAGGTTTGTGATGCCATGATGGTCCTGAATAATCTCCAGTGCGGTTAGCCTCTCTTGTATGAGAGGTACATTGGGGTGAAGAAGGTCGGGTCTTAGCATCTGCATCTCCAGCTCGCCCATCATAAGTATCTAAGTCAGTAGGACGTGGCTCAGGAGTAAGTGAGGTGCGAGCCTGAACTTCCATCTGTAACAAACTGAACTGATGTTGGAGAGCTCTGAATCGTCGCTCTTGTTCTCCATAATCCTGCTTCCTTACTGCCTCCCGGGCATCCATTTTCGCCATATGGGCTCGAAACAGGCTAGTCAAATCAGATAATGACAGTTCCCGACTTGCAACCTCCGTAGCTCCATCATCCATTTCTTCCTCCAAAAGCCTCCCCTCACTTCGTTCTTCCTCTCACTCAGCTGGAGCTACCTTAGAGGCTCCTTTCTTCAGCAGTCGACTCATGACTCCTCAAAAATATAATTGAACAGGAGTGAGAGGGGGGAAAAAACCTGCATCCTCTTCTGGCTTATCCCACCGCTGCCACCATATGTGAGAGAGACAGCTATGGTCAGGCGGAAGGACACAGCTTTCCATAAAAACAAGAATTTTATTTTATACAAAAAAAAAAAGGAAAAGTCACAAAAAAAATTATAAATCAACTTGTTACAATAAATAATCTAGCTAGACTGGAATAACTAAGGTCAACAACAAACTTTAACTTAGTATAAAGAGAAACTAAAAAGAACTGAACAGAACAGAACAGAACTGACCTCCCAACTTCTTTTTCTTTTGGAGTTTTATGGCGGTTGGCAAACAAACGATATTGTTCTTAAAAAAAAGAAGAAACTATAGGTTTGGAATGACAGGGTGAGTAAATGATGGCTATTAGAAAGGGATAAAGCCATATAGCATACAGTATTTATGTAAAAGACACCAAAGAGGTTCACAGGAGTATCAAAAGTGTCTTTCTATGGATTGCATTTTCTTGTTTCCAACTCAGTGACGCTTGATTTTAGGACTATGTCTGCCGCCTCTCATGACTAATACTTGTCTTTGTGTGAAGATCAGTCCTTAAGTGAAATCTTCCCACTCTACAAATATGTAAAGAGCCTGAAGCTAGAAAACATAGCATGAACTTGAGCCGCTTCTTTTATGAAAAAGATACAAGGTAAATAAATCTCACCTATTTTGACCTTCAGGGAATTTATCCATTTCACTTTAGAAAATATGGTGCTGTAGGCTAATGTGGTACAACACAAAGAGAAATAAGAAGGATCAGAAACACATTTAGGCAGATATATGGTTTTGTATGGTCAAAAGGCCACAAATCCCACAGTTGTGTGGTAATAGTTGACATTCAGTCCAGTCATCACTTAAAAGCTTATAGGTTTTAGGTTTAGCAGGGTGTTCTTAAAAAAAAAGAAGAAACTATAGGTTTGGAATGACAGGGTGAGTAAATGATGGCTATTAGAAAGGGATAAAGCCATATAGCATACAGTATTTATATAAAAGACACCAAAGAGGTTCACAGGAGTATCAAAAGTGTCTTTCTATGGATTGCATTTTCTTGTTTCCAACTCAGTGACACTTGATTTTAGGACTATGTCTGCCGCCTCTCATGACTAATACTTGTCTTTGTGTGAAGATCAGTCCTTAAGTGAAATCTTCCCACTCTACAAATATGTAAAGAGCCTGAAGCTAGAAAACATAGCATGAACTTGAGCCGCTTCTTTTATGAAAAAGATACAAGGTAAATAAATCTCACCTATTTTGACCTTCAGGGAATTTATCCATTTCACTTTAGAAAATATGGTGCTGTAGGCTAATGTGGTACAACACAAAGAGAAATAAGAAGGATCAGAAACACATTTAGGCAGATATATGGTTTTGTATGGTCAAAAGGCCACAAATCCCACAGTTGTGTGGTAATAGTTGACATTCAGTCCAGTCATCACTTAAAAGCTTATAGGTTTTAGGTTTAGCAGGGTAAAATACAATTTACTTGAACCTTAGCACATATACATTATAATTTTTCCATTTTTACACAGTATAAATGGGTCTTTACTAGTCAGAGGCGGACAGTAACTAAGTAGACACAAAGAGAAATAAGAAGGATCAGAAACACATTTAGGCAGATATATGGTTTTGTATGGTCAAAAGGCCACAAATCCCACAGTTGTGTGGTAATAGTTGACATTCAGTCCAGTCATCACTTAAAAGCTTATAGGTTTTAGGTTTAGCAGGGTAAAATACGATTTACTTGAACCTTAGCACATAGACATTATAATTTTTCCATTTTTACACAGTATAAATGGGTCTTTACTAGTCAGAGGCGGACAGTAACTAAGTACATTTACTTGAGTATTGTACTTAAGTACACTTTTTGAGTATCTGTACTTTACTTGAGTATTATTTTTTCTGGGAACTTATGACTTTAACTTCACTACATTTGAAAGACAAATATTGTACTTTTCACTCCACTACATTTCTATCAAGGTCCTCGAAGTAGAAAGTCGTTACTACTGTATGTAGCAGCTTTGAAAGTCAGTGGGTGATTTCATTCTTCTCTAAAAAAACTTTTTTTCAGAAAGTTTATCAGTAATCACTCTTGTAGGGCTGCATGAAGTGATTTCCCAGCATTTTTTGAACACTGACCAGTTCCAAATGTGATATTTATTTACAACAATTCAATAAAAAGAAATTAATATTGGGGTATATATTAGACACAATATTGTCTGATTTTGCTAAATTGTGTAAGTGAAAATATTACCTATAAAGCCACAGAAGAACTGTTGTGCGTCTCCTAACAAAACACAAAAGGTGTTTGACTTGAAGCAGCACTGCACAGACTGTTCTGTGTGTGACATCAAAGTACAGCGAGAGTGATTAGACAGCATTTTTTTAAATGTTTGTTTTGATGTCAAATAAGTCTTGCTGTTTTGCTTTTTTTTTTTTTTTTAAGCAGTGTTGCTGTTGTAAAGTTATACAGCTACAGTTGTGTTGCTGGGTTTTAAAGCAGGTTTGATCTACCATCCTGCTTTTGTGGGGGTGGGTAGGGGTGTAAAATTTTTTCCCCATAGGTTTTTAACATTCTAAAGCTCTTTATTCCAAAGATACTACAAGCTAGTCAGTGTATTCAGCAGGTGTAATGTATTCTAAGTTGCTTCAGAAGTATTGCAAGTATTACGTACAACAATAAAACAGTGCATTGACATAAAAAAGGAAATTTACTTTTGGTACTTAAGTACTTTTAAAAGCAAGTACTTCTGTACTTTTACTTAAGTAAAAATCTGTCTTTACAACTTTTACTTGTAATGGAGTAATATTTGACCAGCAAAACATAACACATTTTTCTTAAATATATAAGTGCTTGTGTGTGTATTTATATATACACTAGTGTTGTCAAACAATTAATCGCGATTAATCGCATCCAAAATAAACGTTTTTGTTTACATAATATATGAGTATGTACTGTGTTTATTTATTATGTATATATAAATATGCATACATATATATATTGAAAATATTTACATGCATATACATTTATATATTTATATAATTTTATTATAGATAAATATATTTAATATATAAACATAGCATATTTTTCTTAAATATATACATGCATGTGTTTGTATTTATATATACATAATACATATACACAGTACACATTCATATATTATGTAAACAAAAACTTTTATTTTGTATGCGATTAATCGCGATTAATCAATTGACAGTACTAGTCTTTACACATTGAAATGTATAGCTTCCTTTATATTTTAGGAAGGGTATCATGTTGTCAGATTTGGGGGAAAGTTTGAAAACTTTCTTTGTGGAAAGGAGCTTTAAATGACATGAGGGTAAGTAAATGAGTAATGTCTTCTGTTTTGGGTCCGTAATTCCTTCAAGAACATTCCCAAGCTTAAACTTTCAAAAGGCTTACTTTCTAGCAAACAAAAATTGTTTCCATGTGGGAATCTGTGCATTTAACCTGGAGGCAAAGCTGAACCGACAAAATTTCCTGGCGTAAACAGCTAATCCTCCACAGGTTAAATGAAATGACTTGACATCTGCTGTAAACAAAGCCTACAGAAACTGCTGTTCCACTAGAGGAATTTTAGCTTTGGCTTTTATACAGGGTTCAGATGAATGGGGTTTTTATTTCCGAGATAAGCTATAATGACGAATCTCTGCTCCAGGGAAAGACTGACAGAATGAGCGGAAAGTGACAAGCCGTGTGAGAGAGCATCATCACAAAGGTTTCCCATCTCCTTCTCCCTCAGTATAGCCCACCTGTTCATGCTTATATCCCTCACTCAATCATTTTTGTGTCTTGCTCTATTTTCCCCCTGTCTTTCAAGAAAGCCCTGGCCTTGTTACAGAGACTCATCCTGTTCAGTTCCCAATCTCTGTCCCTGCCTTATTAGAAATCCAATTCCCTGCCTCTCTGACCTCCCATTCTCAACATTTCCTCTTTCAACATCTGCAGCGAAACTTTTGATGTGCGCAAAACATCCTGATCAATCATGGTTTCGTTTGCCTCTATTAAGGCGCAATCTTCCCTCCATCTTCACTCTGGGTAAAAATGCACATATATTAGAATGCATTGCTTCCATGCGCTCTAGACCTACCAGAGTTTATTTTTTATAATATGCACCACTGGCTGTCATGAGGCACGAACCCTTTCATTTATTGAGTGTGCTGATATTTGGCGGGATCTGTTCTGATTGTTGAGGTATGTCTATCTGAGCTTCGCCGGTTACATAACAGCTAGATTGCAGGTTTTCTGGCTGAAAATGAATCATAGCCTATTGAACCACCCTGGAGGACCTTGGATAGCATCCTCCAATCCTCCACAGGACCCAATGATCACTACAACACATATATCTTATCTTAACACACTATGTCCAAATACATTGTAAATTTGTTTAGGACACTGTTAAGAAAGCAATTTCCCCTCGCTGACCGAGCTTAAAAAGAAAAGAAAAATAAACACATAGTAGGCTAATAGAAAAAGAACAAGAAAAGAAAAAAAGCAGTAGAAAATGATCATTAAAGTATCACGTGTTCTCGTTAAACCGGACTCAGTCGATGTAATCGCTGAGCAATTCTTCACTCGATCATAAAGCAGTGCTTCCCTCTCATTAAGCAGCTGTCAGGCGCTCCCACGCACTAGATGAATCTCTCGCGCTCTCATCAGAAGCATTGAACTACAGCAGTCGCGCGCAGCTCCGTCATTTCCATCAGCTGTAGGGAATTCTTTATCAGGGAAACCGTGCTGAAGCGAAGACTTCCGAATCACTAAACGTAAGTACTTAAGTCAAATTACTAAAAGAGGTTTTGACCACCTGTTTGTTGAGGTGTATTTGCGTCTCATGAAGCGTAGGCTAACGGAAATATACTGTTTTAGTGAATGAATGTGTGTGTGATAGAGATAGATGCAAATGTATAGCACTTTTATAATTGAACTATTTTTATATGTATTTATAATTATTATTTGTATTGATTTATAGCTTTTATTTATATTGATTAAGTAGAGACAGACGTTACCCTCATCTTACTAACTTGAATAACCCATTTTTAATTTAAACGTACCTAGTCTTCAAGCAGTAAATGAATCCATGAGAATGTCTTGCTCCAACCAGACAACGAAAGCACAGTATGAGCACAAGGATCCTTAATTCCCAAATGGTTTAAGTCCAAGAGAAGCCAGAATATGATGACATATGATGAATTATTTAGCTTCTATCTTCTGTATATTCTAGCTATTTCTGACTGTCTATTCAGTGTACATTCTAGTCCTGTTTCAATTATTGATATCAGTCATTTAATTGTTTGCAATTGTTCTGCTTTCATTTGTATGCATTAAAATACACTCTCAGAAATACACTCTCAGGAAAAAAAAAAAAAAAAAAGGTACAAAAGCTGTCACTGGGCTGTTACCTTTTAGGTACTAATATGCAGGCTACGGTCAGGTATGGAGCCTTTTGAAATGGTACTGCCCCCGTGACAGCTTTTTGTGCCTTTTTTTCTAAGAGTGTATGTTTAATTATTCCATTATTTAATGTAGGTCTATATATAAAATTATTATTTATATTAAATAAGTGCAGACAGACGTTACTAACTTGAATAATGGGCTTAAAATGCAGTTGCGTGGCTTACATCAGAATACATAAATTATGTATTTTCTTCAACATGGGGTTTTAGAAAATATTAATACTTTAATCAAATACATACCATGTTCTTTATTTTTTTTAAACATTTTATGTAAACATTTGTGCTGTCAAACGATTCATCGTGATTAATCGCATCCAAAATAAATGTTTTTGTTTACATAATATATGTGTGTGTACTGTGCATATTTATTATGTATATATAAAGACACACACATACAGCTATATGTTTTGAAAATATTTACATGTATTTACATGTATATTTATAGTCAAATAATTTATATTATATATAAATATATTTAATATATATACATAACATATTTTTCTTAAATATATACATGCATGTGTATGTATTTATATAAAATACAATAAATAAATACTTTTTTAAATTAATTAAAGTTGAGGTTTCCATGTCTTGAAAAAAAAACTACACAATTTGTATTCAGCTAAAGGATAAGACTGGTTAAGGTACTTATACAAATGTAAGTATTTTAAGGGTCCCCACAAATCAGACATTTTAGCTGCAGGAAAATGGAAATATGCAATAAAAGTATATTCAGAACACCAGGGGAATGCTTGCATATCAGGCAGGGAAAATACTCCCCCAGAAAACAATAACGATGTAGAGACAGACTGTATGATTCATCAACATGTCTTTGAAAATATAAACAACAGAGCTGACGCTGTTTTGGTGGTCCCCGTGAAGTTATTTCTGAGCTGTGGCTGTGACTCTCTGTGATGCGAAAAAATAAAAAAATTAATTAAAAAACAGCTCTGGGGCTGAATGCATGATAAATTGTAATGGTATTTCAGAGCTTCTTTAAAAAAAAAAGCAAAGACCTACATCTGCAGCACATGAGAATGCAAGTTATGATTACTAATTTGTCTCAGAAGTTTGTTTTTAGGTTTTGAAGATGAGTAAAGAGCCTGATGTATGCAGTGCATATCAATAGACTGAGCGGCATCCTTATCTTTGCCTGTCCTGCCCCTTTGGCCTATAGCCAGATGCCTTACGTTGTCTCATGTTTTATTCAGGTCCAGTCAGGTACATTTTGTTCCTTATACAGTGGGGAAAATATTTATTTGATCCCCTGCTGATTTAGTAAGTTTCCACACTAAATAAATGAAGGGTTTGTAATTTTTATGGTAGGTTTATTTTAACGGATATAAACAGAATATCAACCAAAAAATCCAGAAAAAACACATTATATAAAGGTTAGAAATTGATTTGCATTTCAGTGAGTGAAATAAGTATTTGATCCCCTACCAACCAGCAAGAATTCTGGCTCCCACAGATGCTTATGTGCCCATGTGGAACACAGAATAGCCCTGCCACTTTAAGAAGTTACTCCTAATGTCAGCTCGTTAGGTGTATAAGACATCTGTCCCCACAATCTGTCTTCCATTCCAACCTCTCCCACCACCATGGGCAAGACCAAAGAGCAGTCAAAGGATGTCAGAGACAAGATTGTAGATCTGCACAAGGCTGGAATGGACTACAAGACCATCAGCAAGAAGCTTAGTGAGAAGGAGACAACTGTTGGTGCGAAATGGAAGAAATACAAAACAACCATCAATCGGCCTCGGTCTGGAGCTCCGTGCAAGATCTCGCCTCATGGGGTAAGTATGGTCATGAGAAAGCTGAGGGATCAGCCCCGAACTACACGGGAGGAGCTTGTTAATGATCTTAAGGCAGTTGGGACCACAGTCACCAAACAAAACACTGGTAACACACTACGCCACAATGAACTGAAATCCTGCAGCGCCCGCAAGGTCCCACTGCTCAAGAAGGCACATGTACAGGCCCGTTTAAAGTTTGCCAAAGAACATCTAAATGATTCAGAGAAGGCTTGGGAGAAAGTGCTGTGGTCAGATGAGACCAAAATTGAGCTCTTTGGCATTAACTCGACTCGCCGTGTTTGGAGGGAGAGAAATGCTGACTATGACCCCAAGAACACCATCCCTAAAGCCAAGCACGGAGGTGGAAACATTATGCTTTGGGGCTGTTTTTCTGCTAAGGGTACAGGACGACTTCACCGCATTGAAGGGCAAATGGACGAGGCCGTGTACTGTAAAATCTTGGACGAGAACCTCAGCCAGAACACTGAAGATGGGTTATGGATGGGTCTTCCAGCATGAAAATGACCGAAACATACCGCCAAGGCAACAAAGGAGTGGCTCAAGAATAACCACATTAAGGTCATGGAGTGGCCTAGCCAGTCTCCAGACCTCAATCCTATAGAAAATCTGTGGACGGAGCTGAAACTTCGAGTTGCCAAACGACAGCCAAGAAACCTTAAGGATTTAGAGAGGATCTGTAAAGAGGAGTGGATCAAAATCCCTCCTGAGATGTGTGCAAACCTGGTGACCAACTACAAAAAAAACATCTTATCTCTGTGCTTGCCAACAAGGGTTTCTGCACCAAGTACCAAGTCATGTTTTGCTTGGGGATCAAATACTTATTTCACTCACTGAAATGCAAATCAATTTCTAACCTTTGTATAATGTGTTTTTTCTGGATTTTTTGGTTGATATTCTGTCTCTATGCATTAAAATAAACCTACCATAAAAATTACAGACCCTTAATTTCTTTGTAAGTAGGCAAACTTACAAAATCAGCAGGGGATCAAATAAATATTTTCCCCACTGTACTTCAGCCATTATTATGTGCATACAAGGCCATTTATAAAAGATATTGATTACAATTTGCCAGACTGTTCAAAATAAAGAGTTTCAAATGATGATGGTGATGATGATAATAATCATAGTAATATGAGTATACTGACTGATATTTGTGTGACTGTTGGAAATCGTTTTAAAAGATAAAAAATATCATATAATATCCATTAAATAAAAAACATTTTTGGTAGTTGTCTTTATATGACTAAGCATGGCACCTCACTGCTGGTGGTGGAGTGATATAGCAGGTATCTACAACATGACAAACAGATATTCACAGGGCTGATAAAATGGAGCATGATGGTAGGTATCATTCTGACCAAATATCACTGATTTTTGATTTCAGACTAGTAGAACACCAACTCCTCTCGCTTGATTCCTGAAGATATCAATCACCAACAGACACTGCTTTGGCACAACATGATTGACATTTAGTTCTCATTAATTCTCTGAATGCACACCCAATGGAGATTCAATTACTGGATGAAGAATGGGGTTTTGATAGTGTGACTGTGCATGTAGTGGAGTATGAAATATCCCGCGAGCCAAGTAAACAGTGAAATTAAAACAAAATGAAATTCCTTCTAAGAAGCAAAATAATTGCTTGAATCTCCTATGGGGTGCTTTTGGTGAGCAAATAAACGAGTTTGAAAAGGGGGATTTGTTTATTTTTATTTATTTAAATTGCCATGAGGTGATATCTTCTAATATTGCATTAAATATGTGGAGACGTATAATGAAATATTTAATTGCTTTGCTGTGTCTATTTTATTGTTTGTCTCCATCTTAATTAATTGAATATTGAAATGAAATATATTCTCATCTGTTACAAATAGCTTGTTTGGGCCGTTTTTATTGTGATTTAAATCCTAAATATCATAAATGTCAGAATAACTAATAAATGGTTAGCTTTGATATTTCCCAGAAAAATCCACTGACCATGAGTTGATGTAACCAAAACTTAACATAAGAAACCCTTATTTAGCACCTCACACACTTGAGTTAATTGGACATCATTGAGAACCGTCAGCTGCGCAAATTAAGGCAATTCCGCTTTGTTTCTGAAGGTGAAGGACAAGACTGTGTTTGATGCGCTTCCAACTCATTTCAGGAGAGTGCGACGTTATTGATTGAGGCCATGTGGTCAGACAGCCTGTAATGATCTTGTGATCGTGTCTATAAAGATTTCAGTGCCCAGAAGCATTCCATCTGTTGACTTCCATCTGAATCAAGATCGGATGATACCTGTAGGTGACCCAGGTGGCCCTATGTGTACAAACATTCACACCATGGCTTCATTTAGCAGGTTTTATAGAGACAGTCCCACCGCACCAGGCTGAGTCTAATACTCTTTGTTCTTTTTGCCCAAGACATGAATTTTGATAGAGTAGTAGTGCCTTGAGCAGTATTAAAGTAATAGTTCACCCAAAAATGAAAATCTGCTAAAAATGTACTCACCCTCAGGCCATCCATGATACAGATGAATCTGTTTCTTCATGGGAACAGATTTGGAGAAATGTAGTAGCTATTACACCACTCAATGGATCCTGAGTGATGAATGGGTGCCACCAGTGAGAGTCCAAGCTGATAAACGCCCCCCCCCCATCATAATAATTCACAAGTAATCTACATGACTGCAGTCCATCAATTAGCATCTTGTAAAGTGAAAATACATTAAGAAAAGCATTTTAACACTAGAACCGTGTTAATTTTTTTACCCCTGGCTGTTTTTCAAATGTACATAACAGATTTAAAATAAAACATTCAAGTCTCCCAGTCATTGACTTTTACTAAAATTATGTAATTTACAATCCAATGTTGTAAAAAATTATTTAGATAAAACCAGATAAAAAAAACGGGCATTTATATCTATACGCGCCAGCGGGTCAAATTTACCCACCTATATAACGCATGTATTTTCGCGCTGTCATTTTCTTGCCGCTTATGTTTTAACATTGTACATTTCTAGGCAACGCCTTTCACTCACTGATTTAGCAGTTATGAGTTTCACAAATAAAGTCAAAATGACAAAAAAAGGCGATTTATGGTAGGTATTAGAAACACTAAATGCCACGAGTGATGGAGAGTCTGATGGTAGGCCTAAGTTATGCGTCCTGGGTCGGCTCAGCATCTGACGGCTCATCTGACAGTGATCCAGATATCATATTTACATGTTTTAGCCTACTCTAATTGTTCAAACTTTGGTTTAATTATTAAATTTTTGTCTTGCCATATCGTTTATTTTTTTAGTTTATTTGTCATCGAATCATCCTATGCGGTGTGGTGAATTATTGCTCATTATTGTCTATAGGCTGTTTTAGTCATTCATAGCATGGGTTATCTTAATATATTGATTAATGACATTGTATTATACTATTAAACCACCCAAATATTTAGGCTACTACCTTCTAATTTCCGTTGTCAGTGCAGGCTTTTTTTTTTAATTTTTTAGTTTAGGCTACTGACCATTATGGATTAGTGTAGCCTGCATTAAAAAGTCTTGAACATAAAACAACAGGATAAAAATATAGTTGATGACTAGACATAATCATTTCATGACTCTAGACACTTCTTTGTGAAGACAGTAGCATAATACAGTGAAATAATATGTTCTTTAGCCATATAAATACAGTTGCCATGTGCATGGGTAAAATGCACCCGCTGGCGCTTTTAGGTATACAGCGACCTCTCGCGGTTCTAGTGTTAAAGTGTCAATTCAATTATAATCCATAATTATGCTTCTTCCCGAAAAAAAGTCCATCGCATGAAAATTAACCTATTAACATATTTGTTTAGAATTGTTTTCATCTGTGCATATTCCTCTCCTGATTCAGACAAGATAAATTTTTAATTGGAGAAAGCAATATTATGGATAGAGGACTTGTATTGTAACCATTTAATTTAACAATTGAAATTTTAAATGCATTAAATATGGATTTGTTTCTTACAAACAAAGCATTTTACTTCACAAGACATTATGGACTATGGACTATAGAGTGTGGATCACTTGTGGATTATTGTGATGTTTTTATCAACTGTTTGGACTCTCATTCTGACGGCACCCATTCACTGCAGAATATCCATTCCATTGGTGAGCAAGTGAATGCTAAATTTCTCCAACTCTGTTCCCATAAAAACAAACAAACAAACAAACTCGTCTATATCTTAGATGACCTGAGGGTGAGTAAATTTTCATTATTCCTTCAAAGGAATATAATTGCAACCAGACTGACTCCAGCCTGAAGTGCGATCACCAGTCCATCACCCAGAAGGCTTTTTGGCACATTCAGTGCTGGAAGTTTGAGAAGGACAGATCTTCAGTCATTCTGCATCTGGCAATGTGTTCTGATATCTCTCCGTGACAGTCTGTTGTTGTTTGCTCTCTGAAGCAGAGATAGCAAAAAATCGCATTACCTCTCGAGACGTGTTGCATAAGATTTATGTAGCCTACTCCAATGCAAAGTTCTTTATTTTGGTCAAAAATGAGAGAGTGCTGAGTGAAATTCCAACTTCCAGATGGTTACATCAGACCTTGGGATGTAAAACTTTCTTTTAGGGGAATTGGAAGTCAGTGTAGCTATACTTCAAATTGATGCTCTTTCATTTTTTAATGCACGGCCCTGTCTTATTGTGAATAATCCATTGTTGCATGCTATTCAAAAAAAAAAGTTTCTGTAATCTTTAATCTAAATGTAATAACTTGCTCTTCTTCTAAAATGACTTTCCTTTTCCATTGACGTCAATGTGAATAGCCAAATGCACTAGTTTAAACAACTCTCACCTGGTTACTGCTAGCTACAGCCACTGCATTAAACTAGTGTAGCGCATGACCACGAGAAGCTGCGTTTTAGTTGTTTCTGTCCTCAAACCTTTTTTCCGTTACCTTCAAGCCACCGGTTTGAATTTGGTCCTGCTAGGATTCATTTTTGCATTTGGCAGGGAATGCTATCATTTTTCATGTGTTATGTGTTGGTAAATATTGCTGTTTATTGCTGAATACTTTTATATGGGTATTGCATTGTGCTTTGTTGCGATCATTTAGTAAAAAGCTTTAAAAATATATCAGAAAAATACATTTTACTGAGTGTCTATTAAAAGTAAATCACCCATCTTATTGGCAAAGGCAATTGGATTAACTCTGCCCTGTATGTCTGTAATAGTGGAAATAAAGTATTTAATAGGCATTTAATAAATTGAAATTGGATGTGGTGTCCTTGCATTGAGCAGACTGGCAGATCAACTGCTACATGTGCAGCTCATATTGTCACCATGCTCAAAACTGTGGCTCACTTTCAAGACGTATGAAGACACCTATTGTACAGTAGGTTCAGCATGATTAGGGTTATGGGTAGGTGTAGGCTTAGGCTTTAGGGACAGAGACAATAAGGTCCCAATCAGGCAGCATCCATTTATGATTTTAATAAATATACACTGACCATGTTGTTATTGCATACTGTTTAATAATTTGCTATAAATACAGTGTAGTACAATAGCATCTAACTCTACTTGGACTTAGTGTAAATGGCATCCATCTACTATTTACAATTAGTGCTTAGTACACTGATTGTAAATAATGTGCTTGGCTAAATTCTAGTTATATATCTCCCAGCCCCAACAGACAGGCAGTCAGGTATCATCCATGAGCATTATTCCGACTCTAAAAAGTGATAAGAAATGGTGGGGTGCCAGTATGACATCAAAATTTACCCTATTTACTTTTTAATATACAGTGCTGGTGTTATTGTGCATGATTCTTTTGCTTCGGAATCTTTTATCAGAATGTAATAACTTGCTCTTGCTCTGAAATGACTTTCCTTTTCGGCTCTTTTCATTAATCCATTTACTTTTCAACCCCTCCCCTCCAACCTGGCTTCATTCTGATTTGAATAACAACCATTTCTCATGCATCCACATAACAAAACAAATTATTCCCGCATTTTCACATGTGTGTTTTCTGAATCACCATATTTGTTTACTTGTTTCTGATTTGCTATTTTATACTGGGAACATGTGTCAAGGCTGATGTAGCCGCAGCACCAACAAAACAGTGACGAATCTGCTGCACCATATTAGAGCTCAGTGAATTAACAGAGTAGGTCCTTTGGGAGGGAATTGTGAGACCTTCCAACGCTTATATATTCACTGAAACTACTCGCAATTATCTTTGGTCTTTTGAGATTCTCTGAGGAAGGGAATTGCCATCTAGCAGGTAACCCAGGCAGGGATTTAAAAGTCTTCAAGGCATATCACATATGCAAATACTTTTAATAGAGTGTAAATCAAAAAATTATTGGTGTGAGATATATAGTCCCTATTGATGCGCACCTAGAATGGATCCTGTGATTTGTTTTCTTTAGTAGAATATGGCTTTTATCTTGCGTATTATTTGGAAATAAATATTTTTTTCTACATACTCAAGAAATTCATGTTTAATAGTACAGCGAGTAAATGGTCTTTAAATGCATGAAGGCGAAGAAAGTTGGATGAGGATCAAAATTGTAGTGAACTTCATTTGGACAGATTTAAAGGCGATTTTCTCAATATTTAGATTTTTTGCACCCTCAGATTCCAGATATTCAAATAGTTGTATCTCGGCCAAACATTGTCCTATCCTAACAAACCATACATCAATGGAAAGCTTATTTATTCAGCTTTCAGATGATGTACAAACCTCAATTTCGAAAAATTTACCCTTATGACTGGTTTTGTGGTCCAGGGTCACATATGTTACTCATAAGACAAAATAGAATCTGGGTAGATTTGTCAGGGTTCTGTCACTTTGGTCTTTTTTATGATTGATAAAGATGAAGATGTAAGTGCATAAAATAAAAATTGCATGTATGTTATATATGCAACTTTATTAAATCAACATATACAAAAATCTGCATGTTATGTATTAGGGGTGAACTGATTGTCGGCGCCGATATTAAGAAGCATCTTTATGGTTATCGGTATCAGTCATTTTTAAAAACTGATTTGCCGATAAAATCATTTAAAAGCATTTAAAGAAGGTTTTTGTCACAGCCTTTGTTATCCTTAATTTTAACATAAATTTTCATTTTTACACCACACATATGCAGTATATCAGTTCAAAATATCAGTTATTGGTCTACCATGTATTGGCGGGTTTTAGGTTGCATATATACAGTGGGTACGGAAAGTATTCAGACCCCCTTAAATTTTTCCCTCTTTTTTATATTGCACCCATTTGCTAAAATCATTTAAGTTAATTTTTTTCCTCAATGACCATATGTCCAAAGCTACTGCTTTAATGACACAAACATACAGTTCAGACCCAAAAAAATACAGTGTGAACCCTGTTGAACTCGGTTTTGGAATCAAGTGTGAAAGCAACCTTATCAAAGTGTTAGTTTAGCAACATGGTATTACCAAAGTCTGTTAGAATCAATTTTGAATGGAGGCTTTTATGCATGCTGTGTGAGGAGTGCTACCTGTATGATGTATAAAGTTGGTTCCTATGAAACGTATTTTAAATTGGTGAGTTTATTCTTTACAAGGACAAAAAACAGACAGCAAGACAGCTCACTACTTTTGGAACAGTACCACCGTTTATAGCCAAAGCAATGTAAAGCTGTATTTATAGTGCTAATCTTAAAAATATCATTAGAGGGCAGAGTGCTAATAGTGTTTAATAAACAGCCTGATTAGCACAGTCTGATCCTGTTCTAACCAACTGTAGGAAGTGAGAAATATGGCTGGCAGGAGAAAATAGCTGCTGGGATGATCTTAAGATCACACTGACTAGCATGGCTTAGCATTGAGAAAGAAATGGTTGGCCATCTATTCCAAGCTTTTTGAGCAGTCAATGTGCTCAGTGGTGCGTTTCCACTGCACTGTGAAAAATGAATCACCAAAACTTGTGTGGAGCGTATTAGATTGACAGGGCGGCGCCAACGTCTCTCAGTGTTATCAGAATCTTACCGCCAGGCCAGATTACAGCTTCACCAGCAGTGATGCAAATAGTAAAAATTTTAAAATGCTTTCATCTGGCTTGGCATGCATAAGCATAAATCCTATTACCCCAAAGAGAAAACCAAAAAGTGATAAGTACCTTTTAAGTAATGTACCCGGCATATTTTTAAACATGCCGTGAAATGCTGAAAACCATCTTGTGCTCATATGAGGTGGTAAATTTGGACAAGGGGGCGAGCAAACAAAATTGCCACCTTAAAAACTGCATAGCAAATTGTATCAAATAGACTGCTGGAGTTTACATTTGAAATGGACGTACCTCAAAAATACTGGGGTGTTTTCTCAGCAATGGCCACTAGAGCATTCAGTAGATGATTTAATTTGTCCACTAACAATGTCCAACAGTGAACATCACAGAAGAATTCTGTCTTTTTTCTCAACTTAAAATTATATATTGTATTTAATAGGAAAGTTCACCCAAAAATGAAAATTCTGTCTTTAATTACTCAACGTCATGTCATTCCAATCGTGTAAAACCTTTGTTCATCTTCAGAATACATGGACTGTTTTAACAAGGTCCTTACTACGTTTCTGGGTCTTGAACATGGTAGTTCCCATGCTGTCTATGCATTGTCAGAAAGCTTTCAGATTTCATCAAAAATATCTTAACTTGTGTTCTAAAGATGAACGAAGGTCTTATAGGTTTGGAATGACATGAAGGTGAGTAATTAATGACAGAATTTTCATTTTTGGGTGGACTATCCCTTTAATGTAATTAACATTTTTTGAAATAGAAAGACAGTTGTAACATGAAAAATGGATTAAATAATTTTCAAACCATGAATGTTGAAATTATTTGTTTATTCTTGGTGGTAATGCGATTTCAGTTTTAAATGGAATAATTCAGATTTTTATTAGTTTAAGATTAAAGGTCTGGAACAAAGTTTTAACAATAAAACAGATGCATTTAAAGCATTTGAAAATAAATGATAAAGACTAGCTCCCCATATTATATTGCATATAGTTGCTGTTAAAAGGGGGGGATATTGGAAATTGCTGGATATTGGCAGGAACTGGAACACGCTGTCGTATACGCCGATCCAGAGCATTCCAAACATGCTCAATGGGTGACATGTCCGGTGAGTATGCTGGCCATGCAAGAACTGGGATGTTTTCAGCTTCCAGGAATTGTGTACAGATCCTTGCAACATGGGGCCGTGCATTATCATG
>NW_015505622.1:540425-547266 GCF_001515645.1 Sinocyclocheilus grahami
GACCCCGATGAGGATGACGAGCATGCAGATGAGCTTCCCTGCGATGGTTTCTGACAGTTTGTGCAGAAATTCTTTGGTTATGCAAACTGATTGTTGCAGCAGCTGTCCGGGTGGCTGGTCTCAGACGATCTTGGAGGCGAGTATGCTGGCTGTGGAGGTCCTGGGCTGGTGTGGTCTGCGGTTGTGAGGCCGGTTGGATGTACTGCCAAATTCTCTGAAATGCCTTTGGAGATGGCTTATGGTAGAGAAATGAACATTCAATTCACAGGGAACAGCTCTGGTGGACCTTCCTGCAGTCAGCATGCCAATTGCACGCGCCCTCAAAACTTGCGACATCTGTGGCATTGTGCTGTGTGATAAAACTGCACATTTTAGAGTGGCCTTTTATTGTGGCCAGCCTAAGGCACAACTGTGCAATAATCATGCTGTCTAATCAGCATCTTGATATGCCACACCTGTGAGGTGGATGGATTATCTCGGTAAAGGAGAAGTGCTCACGAACACAGATTTAGACAGATTTGTGAACAATATCTGAGAGAAATAGGCCTTTTGTGTACATGGAAAAAGTCTTAGATCTTTGAGCTCAGCTCATGAAAAATGGGGGCAAAAATAAAATATATTATATAATATATTATAATTTTGTTCAGTGTAAATACAATCTGTTTTGAAATCTGTCAGCTAGACTCTTCTATAAAAATAAATACATGGGAAATAAATTCAAGAAATACCCACTAAAATAATGAGGTTCTATAACACATTCTCCAGAGTTATGTCATGGTTTGACTGATTTAAGACTTGTGTTGGTATTAACATGTTTTTAATTTCACACTTCATGATATCAATGTAAATTGCAAAGTCAATGCGTTTTCTTTTTCCAACGCAAATGAGTTTTGCTCTTGCTCATACTTTTTCTTTATCCATCCCTTACAGGCCACAACCATACTTTCACCATGGACCCCATCAACTGCTCATCAGTGGATCTCTCTGATGTTCTGGCCAGCAAGATGAGTCCCAGTAAAATCTTCCTCTCCCTGACTCTCTCCTTCCTGGCTGTGGCGACCACCGCCATCAACTCCCTGGTTATCACTGCTATCCTGATCACCCACAAACTCCACCAACCAGCCAACTACCTCATCTGCTCTCTAGCTTTGACAGACCTTCTAGTAGCTGTTCTGGTGATGCCCGTCAGCATTGTGTACATAGCAGAAGAGACGTGGGTTCTCGGTCCGATCGTGTGTCACCTTTGGTTGGGTGTCGACGTTACGTGCTGCACTTGCTCAATTTTACACCTAGCCGCCATTGCCCTTGATCGATACCGCGCCATTACCGATGCCGTGGCCTATTCCCAGAAACGCACCTATAAAAGAGCAATCATAACCATTTTGGCCCTGTGGACATTGTCAGTGCTGGTGTCTTTACCACCTTTAGTGTTGAGGAAATTCCCTTTGGAACACAAAGATGGGGAAAGGGAAGTCATGGACTGCTTGATTGAGCACGACCATGTGGCTTTCACAGTCTACTCCACTTTCGGAGCATTCTATATTCCACTGACCCTCATTTTGGTTCTTTACTACAAGATCTACAAGGCAGCGGAGACGCTGCGTAATCGTCGAGGGAGCAGCCGATTAGTCAGACAGACAGTGAGCAGCGTCATGCTTCCTGGAATGAGCTCCGATAAAGACATCGCCCTCAGTCCCGACACATTTTGTCCAGTCGAGAAGTCATTTTCCGATCCGTCGACAGATGGGGAAAGGGTGCGTATTACTTCTTCATCAGGTAATCTCATCAAAGTCCGCAGGAACCCAGGGGCCAGGGAGAGACGGGCGGCTTTGACATTAGGACTAATCCTGGGAGCCTTCGTGATTTGTTGGTTGCCGTTCTTCCTGAAGGAGGTGATTGTGAATATTTGGCCAAACTGCAGCACTTCCGCTGTACTCGCAGATTTCCTCACCTGGCTTGGATACCTCAATTCCCTCATCAATCCGCTAATATACACCATCTTTAATGAGGACTTTAAGAAAGCATTTAAAAGACTTCTGCCCCTCTGCTGCAGCAATATCCTGCGAAACTGACTGGGAGGGAAAGATAAATGTGGTTTTAAGGGTCAAAACTTGCAAATAACAATGACAATCCTGTCATACTGTAAATCACTAGACTTCTGCAAGAATGATACATCTTTCAGAGACATTTCATCAGTGTATTGTTTATATAGTGCTTTGGAACATGAGTGCATGTAAAAAAAAACAAACAAAAAAAAACATTTGCTCCACTTAATGATTTCAGTATTTTTGAAATCGAGGATTTTATATCAAATTAAAAAGCATCTGGTGCACAAATGTTATGTAAATTGACTCCACCAATGTTTGGCTGGTTAGCATGGTCCAGTTGCCCCTACTGACATATTGTAACTACACCATCTGGATCCCAAAATAATTTCTCTTCATTAACAGCATTCAAAAGTACCGACAAAATAAATGTTTTGAAACATAAATCTTCAATATTTTAGTATATTGCATAAGATGTTTTGTTAGTTATCCATTTTTGGGATAGTTCATACAAAAATGAAAACTGTCATTAATTACTCACCCTCATGTTGTTCTGAAAGACCTTTGTTCATCTTCAGAACACAAATTAAGATACTTTTGATGAAATCCGAGAGCTTTCTGAAACAAAAAAAAACATTTGCTCCACTTAATGATTTCAGTATTTTTGAAATCGAGGATTTTATATCAAATTAAAAAGCATCTGGTGCACAAATGTTATGTAAATTGACTCCACCAATGTTTGGCTGGTTAGCATGGTCCAGTTGCCCCTACTGACATATTGTAACTACACCATCTGGATCCCAAAATAATTTCTCTTCATTAACAGCATTCAAAAGTACCGACAAAATAAATGTTTTGAAACATAAATCTTCAATATTTTAGTATATTGCATAAGATGTTTTGTTAGTTATCCATTTTTGGGATAGTTCATACAAAAATGAAAACTGTCATTAATTACTCACCCTCATGTTGTTCTGCAAGACCTTTGTTCATCTTCAGAACACAAATTAAGATACTTTATGAAATCCGAGAGCTTTCTGACAGCAACAGAACTAGCACATTCAAGGCCCAGAAAGGTGGTAAAGACATTGTTAAAAATAGTCCATGTGACATCAGTGGTTCAACCGTAAATTTATGAAGCTACGAGAATACTTTGTGCGCAAAGAAAACAAAAATAACGACTTTATTCAAAAATGGCAGACACCGGCCTTCTCCGCAGGGGGAAACCTTCAGGTTTAGCTTTTAAAAAAAAATTAAAAAAATAAATAAAAAAACCCACCACCAACCGGTAGGATCCCGAGAGAAAGACAAGAGGCAGCTCCGGCTGAATGGAAGATGGAAGTCAGTTTACCACATGAACAGCTTTTAATTGGAAACACAATTGACCAACTAATAATATTCAATGCCGAAATCAAGTCGGAATGAGCTATATTTGGGGGTCTTCTTCAAAGACGACAAAAAGGCACTCATTTATGCCATCACAGTGTCTGTAAACCATGATGGGGAAACATTAAAAACCTTGTGGAGTTACACTTCCTCTCCCTTACAGAGGTGGAAGTTGTTACCTTCTACACACACACACACTGTCTGGTGGTTCCTGCACCAGCAGAAAAATTGCCACAGATGACAGCGTTAATATTTTACTTTGTCCAGAATTGTAGGTCTCTATGGTGTGCCAATTTCATTAATTTGTTCTGAAAAATAAATAGAATTCAGAATATTGCCATAATTTAGCTCAATTAAACAAGTCACTATAGAATCAATACTGCCCTCTGTTGGATACAATTTTTATTTTATTAGCTCAACTGACAGCAATTCCGCAACCGGTTGAAATTCTGGTCACAAAAAAAAAAAATTTTAAATTTAGCCACAAACACACATTTACAAAGATAACACACTTAAAAACCCATCCACAAATCAGTTCTCAGAAGTGTCAAACATCCTGCAGTCACACATACTCCAAGCGCTCCCTTCTATTTTGAGAAGCTGCCATATACCGCCCCCCACGGGACGTTCTTCCTTTTGGGCAAGAGCTGCAGAGGAGTCCTCCACCAATCAGCATGAGAACTGCTGCCCCCCAACAGATAAAGATAGCTGCTCCCAACTCCCTCTTCTGAGCATGGGCCACTAGAGGATTGTAAAAGTCCCCAATGACCTGATGGGCAGTCCAACTAGATGGCACCAAACCCAAGACCCCCGCAGTGACAAAGGCGGCACCTCCTGCTACAGCAACCCGGGCCTTCGCGAAACCATCTGGCAAGCAGTTAGTACATTTACCACCTGCAAAACTGGCAAGTATTGCTATTAAACCAACAAGGGAAGCAATGATAAGGATTGCTCGAGAGGCCTGTAGGTCTTGAGGAAGAGCCAGCATGGAGTCGTACACTTTGCACTGCATTTGGCCAGTGCTCTGCACTACACAGCTCATCCACAGCCCTTCCCACATAATCTGCGCCGTCACAATGTTGGTCCCAATAAAAGCAGTCACACGCCATAGAGGAAGGGCACATGATATGATGATGCCCAGCCAGCCGAGAACGCCAAGTGTAGTTCCAAGGAACTGCAAGCTGGTAGACATGTCTGCAAAAAATAAAAAGAGAAACCAATACACTTAAAAGGAAAGTATGCAAGTAATGGTTTCTGAAAATGAATCGAGCCATAAGGCATTTTTGTAAACCGTGGCAGCTCCAGGATTTTTTTGTTCTTGTTGTTGGGGGGTGCTAAGGAGGGGCTTAACAGTTCAGAGGGGGTGCTAAAAAGTAATGAACGCCTAAAAGATTTAGCTATCTAAATAGCATGCCAATTCAGCCACCTTGTGTCACTCTCGATGCCAACTGGCAGGAAAACATGGTACATTCTAACCCTTTTTACACTAGATAAAGTGTCGACAATTCATAGAACCATTTCCACACAGTGGCATAAGCTGACTGGCACGCACTGCGGGGGGCCGATAACCTCACCGTGCTGAGATGCGTCGTATCATGCGTCGACGATAGCCAGAGATAGTCAAAAGCGTCAAATTGGCAATATTAAGAGGACTTAGCATTTCCAATTAATGCAGGCCTATTACATTCTTATTATATAATTACTATTATTAGGTTACTTTAATAAATTACATGAAATTATTGCCCCACAATAATTTCATAGCGCATCACTGCATAACGCGCTGTGAGGAGAATTAAAGTTTAGGCTATTAGCTTACTCCTCACTGAAAATGTTTTAAGTTTATTTATTATAATTTTTTTTTAACAGCTCTATTAATTTATACAATGAATTATGGGCCTATAATTAAAATTATTAACACTGCAATGAAAATTAAGAGCAGCTTTATTGTGTGCACCGATCATCAAAAACAACCCGTTTAAGCCGAAATGCGTTTCTTCTCGTGTTTTTCCACTATACGGGGCACAAGAGAAATACTAAGGTAATAATTTAAGACCGTTATGTACTGTACCGTTATCAGCATATGTTGAAGTAGTTTAGTCTCTCGTTGTCTCAGAGAAATGCGCCGTTAATGCAGCGTTAGCATTTTTTTTATAAATTTAGTAGAGCTACTACAAGCGATTAATGCAGCGTTAGCATTTTTAAATAAATTTAGTAGTAGAAAGCGGCCCTAAGAAAGCTCCGTCAGTTTTTTTTTTTTTTTTTTACTTTCACTTTCTCTTTCGATTTGTGCTACCCTGTCAGATTTTGCTACCTCCCATTAAAACAGTGGGTAGTACAATGACAACGAAAAATGCTACCTGTAAAATGGTTTATTAACGTCTACAACAAACAAACCTACCCTTACAGTAATGCAAATAGGCCTACAGTAGGCTAATTAGGTGTTATATTCGCGGTTGTGGCTAGAAGGGATACAGCTACAGGAAACCAACAATAAATAATTTTCTACCTATTAGATTGCGTTTTATTAAAGTCTATCCTTTTTGTTTTGTTAAACCTACCCCAACCCTACCCTTGCAGATACATTAAATATTGTTATTCAGCGTGAGAAAAAAAAAAGAAAAAAGGACGCAATCTGACTGGTAGGATAAAGTGTCAGGACACCTAGCATAACTCTTCCGCACAGTTTGCGCCTTGCTTGCGTTACTTGACCCCTCCCCCATAATAGCAATTGTTTATAGGCCACATATTAGGCACTTTTTTAGGTTTTTAATGTTAATGAAAGTGACACCAAAAAACAGGAACATCATTAGGAAATCCTTGGGGGGCTGTGCCGGGGCTAAGCAAGTTTCTGATGGGGATAGCCCCGTCAAGCCCCGCCCTAGCACCGCCACTGATTGTAAATAATTTGAGGTAGAGTCAAAAGGAAGCCAACTGGTTTGAAAGCAGTGTTGGGAAAGTTACTTTGGAAATGTAATAGGTTATAGATGATAAGTTACCCCATCTAAAATGTAATAAGTCGTGTAACTATTTCTATAACTGTGAAGTAACTAACGGATTACATTTGATTATTTCCCTAAATTTCTATTTTTTCAACAGTTGATCATTTTCAACTTTCATGTAAATCAGGCAGGATTAACCTTACAGTATTACTCAACACTGATTACGGTCACTTCCATTATCCTAAATCACTTGAATTAAGATTATAATAATTTATTTAAAGCACAGCCACCACAAAAACAGACTTTAGTCCCTACTTTGAGATCATTCTCGGGGTAAATACAGATTTAAAACCATAATAAGAAACAGCTGAGTTGCTATGATACCGTTTTGAAATCAAAACTTTGCATACCTATGACAGGAAACACTGGCATCTAACAACGGCTTGGGGGAAGAAAAAAAAAAGTTAATCT
>NW_015505622.1:549089-570933 GCF_001515645.1 Sinocyclocheilus grahami
AAAAAAAAAATACACAAACCCAAATAGGAAATAAAACGGTTATCGAATAAGCACGTGTCATATTCTGTGTACTAAACTCCTAAAACACTGGTGTTTCAGATTTTAGAACGGCCAATGCAATTTATGAAAGAAATCAATTAAATTTGTACGTGGATGTGTGTGAAAATTTAATAGTTAACATTTTTCATAACTGACATTTTTCGTAACGGATTAAAACTACGTTTATTTTCTAATTAAATTACGTAACTGAGTTGCATGTAATCACAACACTGTTTGAAGGACCTCTGTAAGGTACCGTACCGGTGACGCTATACGGCATCTTTACTGCTTTCTACTGCCAAACTGATGACAACGCAACTCACACCGATTTTAACGTAAACCAAGAATAAGGTTTTAAAAAGATGCAGAATTTGGAAATATTTGATCAGTCCGTTAAATTCAAAATCTCCACAATAAACACTTCTTACCTGAGAACCTAAACTGTAGATGAGCTCACAACTAAACACACCCACACCAATCCAGTCACAATGGTTTCTACAAAGTCCAGAAGCAAAACCAAATAAAATGTACTTATGTGCGAGAAAGCAGAACTCTTTAAAAAGATTAGTCACGCCAACAACAACGTCCGTACGCTCCATTCACTTATACTGCTCCAACAACTCGAAGACGCTTTTCTCTGCTGTTAATGACCATCCATCAGTGATTGGCTGATTATCAATCAATGAATCACTGGTTTGTAGTGTAGCACGCTGTACTGATAACGCTGATAATGATTGCTCATTATCAGGTTACACATAAAAAAAAAAAATAATTACCGGTTTATTCGATGATTCTTTTATTTCACAAAACTATCAAATGGCCAAGAGGAGTGATTGAGTGATGAGACTGGAGTGCGCCTGCTTGGAAAACTTAGTTCATTAAAGACACAAAAAGTGATTTGACAACTTATTTGTTTTTGGGGTGTTCATTACAAGACAAGATAAAATATTAACATTCCTGACCAACCAATAACACGTTTAGAGTGAACCTACGCCGGGGTCACCATTTGATTGAAGGGGTTATCGTCCAATCACAAAGCAGAAACTGAGTGCTCAACGCACAACTGACAGGGCATTCCACCAATCAGATGATTCCGATGGGCGGTCCTTAGCCTCATGGTGACAGTCGTGGTCTCTGTTGTACGCGCTGGTTTAGACGAGCAGTATGGCGGAAGAAGAGAGTGAGTTGGAGTTAGACAGGTTTAAGAAAGAGCTGGAGACTTTGTTGAACACTAGTGCAAGCGACGAACGCGGACTCCAGAGCAAGACGTACTGTGAAAGATTCTGTGAGGTAAGATGACAGGGCGGACGAAAGCGTTTGCAAGCTTTATATAAAAAGCAAAACAGAGATGTGCTAACTAGTGTTAGCAGCATGTCAGCAGATTCCCCTCCCCCAGTGTACAGCCACCGTGAGCCCAAATCTCACTGGATTTTACCTCATTAACTACGGGTGTCTTCACAATACTGTAGGAGTAGATCCCAGTAGTCTGAGAGTTCATTTTTAATCACGATTTGTAAAACTCGGGCTGTCACTTTCTTTCAGTTAGCTTCATTAGCTGGTTATGTGGCTAACGGTTAGCATTCCCAAGTTGCATTCCAAAACAAGCAGACTGCGAAAGATCAGCGTATGCACACTTCATCATATTTCATTTGCCAGCGATCTCATGAAACAGAAAACGGACCAACCCAGTTTGACAAATCCTTATGCACGACTATAGGGTGTTAAGTGCTAGAATAAGTCGATGCTGTCAGTGTTAGCAATAGTTGATGTCTTATTAACCAGTCTCTGCAAAGGCTGGTTTAAAATCGCTGGTTAGTTCCAACAGTTACTAAGCAGCTTTTCATTTCTGATGAAATTGTTGCTAAGTTAATGAATCCATCCTTCTTTCTGTAAAAATAAACTCTCTTATGGTGGTTTACGAAAGTTTGATTGACGTTACCTGATTTGTATCAGTAAGTTCATGTACTGTCATTAAATGCTAGTGACTTCCATGACTATAAACAAACACCAAAAGTCGCTTGACAGTAGTGTTTTCTGGCTTTAGGAGCACATAGCGATAGTAATATATAATGTCCATATTTTCTTTTTCTATTAATTGTCTCTTTTTATTCTTTTTTTAGTTGGTGGTGGAGCAAACCGGACGATGGCAAGTGCCTCTTCCCCAGCTCCAGGTGTTGCAGAGTGCCCTGTGCTATTTTGTCCATGGTGCGGCATCATTCCCTCCAGAGTGCGAGCATGTACGCTACACTCTGAGTAGTCTGGCCCTGTGAGTATATACTTCTGCTTTTGCCGTTAAATCTTAGTAATGCTGTCAAAATCTTAGGAAGTAGAGCACACACTGAAGTCACAAGACTGTCGTCATTATTCCCCCTCATGTCATAAATCTGTGTGACTTTATTATTGCTATTTTGAAGAATGTTGGTTGCCAAACAGACAGAGTTTACAAAGAAAAAGAAAGAAAACAAAACACAGAGACATTTCTCGAAATATCTTTTTTGTTCCACAGAAGAAAGAAAGTCATACAGGATTGGAAAAGGGATGTGCAGGGTTACTAATTTCTTTAGCGTGTTGTAAAAGTGACTTGAAATGTCTTGCTGTGTCATACAGTCAAATTTAATACTGAATGCTGATGAAAAATAGGTTATGTACATGCAGTTTGCTTGCCTTGCTTTATAATCAATGTATATTAAACGTAAGCATTCATTTAATCAATATCAGCTAATATAGACCTGTTTATTAAAATAAACTGAATCGCTGTAATACTGGTATCATAACCATACCTCATAACCAGTAGTATAACAAGCCTATAAGCAAGATTAATTGTTATATGCCAGTTTGACATAAAAACTTTTTTTTTTACTCTTTTGATGGTGTTTTGTGCTTCTGATATACACTTTACAAAATACTATATTAATTTTAATATATTAATGACTCATTTGAATGCAGCAGTGTTGTTTAGTTAACTAGTGTTGCACATACATGGCGGTCAGTAAATGATGACAGCAATTTCTTTCTTTTAGGTGAACTCTTCCATTAAGTATTTGCTACTTTGGATGTCTGTAATGTTAATTGTCTATTCATGGGTAAACGGTGTGTGTTGAAATTGCTGAGGTTGAGTTGACAATAGTAATTCAAAAAGACAGCGAATGCAGTGCAAGTTCCAAAACATCTTTGCCCACCTCCTAATATAAAACTAATCCTGTCTGAATAGGACCTAAATCCACTGGAGGTTATAAAAGTCACTAAAAGGCTTACAGTATCATTTATTGGAGCAACAGGTTGTAAAAGAAAATAATTACAGAATAACTTATTTAAAAAAAAAATATTTACAGGAGTATCTTCGAACTGCTGTTGTTCTTTGGAAAAGATGAATTCATCGAGCATCCTTTAAAAGACATTCTAGACTCATTCCAGGTAACTGCATTACCTCAATCCTATTATTCTTGGGGGGAGCATCATGTTGAATTCTGCTTACTGGACTTTCAGTGCTTATTGTGTTGTGTTACTCATATGTTTCCATGTATATGGTTTGATGTTTTAAAATGGTTTTTCTGCTCTATTCTAGGACTGCTGTGCGAGCCTGGTAAGCCACCAGAATGTTTACCTTCTGCAGGTTAGACATATTATTAAAGATGGAGGTCCTTGGGCAAACCCTGTTCTTCAGGCCATTCTCAAGGATTCAGAACGACCACAAGAAGACGGTTAGTCAATCAAGCTTTTGTTTAAAAACAGTGTATCATCAAATGGTCTATACGCATTTCCTGAACTGTTAATGGAATTTATTATTGTTTTTGTTCACAGTGGACAAATATCTGAGCTCAGAAGTATCCGTTTTCATTGAGCTACGTGTGCGTTATCTGGTGGCCTGTGAGAGGCTTCCTGAGGCATTGGCACTGACAAGGAGATGCATCCGGCACTCTGTTGTAGGGAGGCATCTCTATTTCAAGCAAGCCTACCTCATCTGCCTTTGGAGGGCTTCTCTTCATGAGCGCTTGAACAAGGGGGTGAGTGAGAAGTTATATAATTAATAGTAACACCTAGGCCTGGGCAATAAAACGGTATGGGTATTTATCGACGGTACACCTTCATCGATAACGCCAGAAAAATGTTCGATATACCGTACACTAGTTACACTCTAGTTTAATTTAATCGCACATGATATGAGTGACAAGCAGACAGCACACATGAACACCGATAACATATCTGTATTTATGTTATCTGTATGCACCAAGGGTCTGAGAGTAACGCAATTTCAATTCTCTGTGTGTATGTGCTGTACATGTGGAAGAATTGACAATAAAGCAGACTTGACTTGAAATGAGGGCTGTGCCTTCTTGTGATGAGGAGAATTGTGAATAAAAAATGAATATTAGTCAAATTTTAAATGTTAAACTTTGCATTCGAATGCAAAAACGGTGCAATCGAATGTAAGGTGTGCTTAGGGGAAGCCTTATTAGTGGCGCACGAGATGCAGTGATAATGAAACTGTCGTTGTTGCATTTTAAAGGCATAGTTCACCCAAAAATGAAAATTATGTCATTAATTACTCACCCTCATGTCGTTCCAAACCCGTAAGACCTTCGTTCATCTTCGGAACACATTTTAAGATATTTTTGACGAAATCTCAGAGCTTTCAGACCCTCCCATAGACAACAAGGGTCCTTACACGATCAAGACACAGGAAAGTACCAAGATGATCGACAAAGTAGTCCATGTGACATCAGTAGTTCAACTGTAATGTTACGACGCTACGAGAATACTTTTTTGCGCAAAGAAAACAAAAATAATGACTTTATTCCACATTTTCGTCTCTACCATGACCATGTACCATGCGTCATGGTACTGCCGTGAACGCACGTCCACAAGTGAAGCAGTAGAGACGAAAATGTGGAATAAAGTCGTTATTTTAGTTTTCTTTGCGCAAGAAAGTATTCTCGTAGCGTTGTAACAGCTTATGGGTGGGTCAAAAAGGATGAAAGCCATTGATTTTGGTGTCCATGGCAAGTGCATCTTTTTCCATTGAGCTTAAGTGAAATTAAAAAAAAAGAGGGATTGCGAGTTGTATGAATAGTTGTATATTATGTTTAATTGCAACTTTTCTTTTTCGTCCTGCTTTTTTGCAGTATCTGGATGGTGTAACCCCTAATATGCACTGCAAATGATTGGTGCAGAAGACTGGAATGCCTCATTTATAATTAGCGAAGCATAGCTGTGGTGTAAATATGAGACTTATTGTGCAGTGTTGGCTTAATTGATTAATAATGGCAGCATTCTTGAAAGACTAGAACTCTGCACATAGACAGTCAGTGAACTTTTGCTGGGCTGAAACAGTTTAAGTGTAAGGTAGATCATTTATTAAACATTTAGTACACATATATATATACACACAGTGGTGTGAAAAGGTTTTTGCCCCCTTCCTGTAAAAATAAAACAGGAAGGGGGCAAATATATATATATATATATTTTTTTTTATGTGCAAAGAGGGCCAGTGTGAAGTTGGCCTCTTAAACTGGGAAGGCAAATAATTTTTTAGTTTTGAAAGTCCACATAAAGAAAAGCACATGCATTTGTTTCATGCAAAATAAGTATTTTACAGTAAAATAATGCAGTATTAGGGCTGTGACTGTGGCATTATTATTATTATTATTTTTTACCACTGTTCTAGTAAAGGGGCCAACCACAGCAGTTAGTGGTTGATGTACAAATTACACTTTTGATGTGATTCAGGCTTTAAAAGTGCATTAAAATACAAAGTCCTTGAACATGGAAAGCAGAAATGTAGTATCTAGAAATGTAGAGGGTTGTGGGACACAAGCAGGATAGAGGCCTTCTCTTCTCTCATATTCATGTTTCTCCCAATATTCTAATGCAGTTGACACTGTAAATGGTCAGAAAAGCTAATTATTTTCCACACAAGCAAGACATTTAAATTGGATGTTGAGCTGCTGGGTAAAGCAAAACTGAATTACCAGCATTTGTGAAATTCTCTGTAATAGGGAGCCGTGGACATGATATGTGGAAAAAATAGATATCCAAAAAAAAAAAAGATATAAAAAATTTGTTTCCACAACTTGTTCATTTGTGCCTATGGCTTATTAATTGCCCCAACTCAGACATCACAAACACAGCTTTTATGGATCTTTAAAGGTGAAGGCATGTCTCAACAGGTAAAAGTAGACCACTTTCAATAAAACGTCCACCATATTAGGAATACTTTTAACAAAGTTTAGCTTACCTGTCGAGGAGAAACTCGGGCAAGTACGCCATAACGATTGAAACTTAAATATTCCATCAAATTTCTCCATCTTGTAAAAACACTCCCTGTGTTTATCCTTGGTTTACCCCATTGTTTGACTGTGTGTATTTTGGCAAAATCTTTGGATTTTGACTTGCACTTCTGTAACAGAATCTGAATTTCTTTTTCCACACCTGGCTAAATTCTAAATTAAAACTAAGTAATGATTTAGTACAACTTGGTCACAATTTAACTGAGCTGAGGGAACAAATTAACAAGTTATGGGAAATAATTCTTAATTCAGTGGAACTGCAGTGGGGTTATTGTCATGCAAACTGTACAATATCACATTATGTTGACTTACGTTTTAGTTGTCTGTTCATGTGTAGGATGGCAGTGTGTTGTTTATATATAAACAACTGAAGCTTTAAATAACCTCAAACTATACAATATCACATTAGGTTGCCTTGGCTTACATTTTAATGGTCTGTTCTGTTTAGTGGTCTTAAAAAGGTATAACATTTTTTTGTTTTAATCTATTGGATTATATTGCAATATATTGTTTTAAAATATTGGAATATGATGAACAATGTCATAGATCACACTATTGTTTTCTTTTCTAAAGATGGCAGACATCGATGGGAAGGATGCTGTAGAGATACTCTGCATGATGGAGAATGAAGTGAAAGAGGAGACTGTTTTGATGATGAGTAAAGGCTTCCTATCTCAGAAGCTTCAGATTGGAGAAATGTACTACCTTTGGTGTGTCTCTCAAGCACTATGAACATTTACAAGGAGAATTGTGTTCAGTGTATTGCCCCTCTTTGTTGCATTCAATGTTTTTACACAATCATTGTAACAGCCTGACCAGAAGATAGTACTGAAGGTGCAGAGGATCACAGTCTTATTTGTTGCGCCTTTTTTTTTTTTTTTCCCATAAAGGGATTTGGTCTTCATATGGAGCAGACTCTACCTGCGATTGAACCTCTCCAAGCAGGGCTTTCTAGAGGAATGCAAAATAATGATCCTGTCAGCCATCAACATAAAGGCGATTTTCCCATTTATGAAGGTGATTTTGGCAGAGGTAAGATATTTTGTCATTGCATTAAACATGTAATTGTAGACATAGACAAAAATTGAATTGAACAAGCATATCAATATTTATAGTACAATAGTGTTTATGAAATGTTCTTTTTAAGTGTCTTCTATTGAAATGACCACAGCAATAAAATGTTTGATTTTATTTTTTCAGTTTGGAAAAGATGGCCTGGGGTTTTGTGTGGAGCTTTGTGCACGAGCCTTGCAGACTGACCTTAAGAATGATCCAGTCGCCAAGTCTCTTATCTACAAAACCATTGCATACCTGCTCCCTAATGACCTTGAGGTCTGTAGGGCTTGTGCACTACTAGTTTTCTTCTTCGAGAGAACTGTTGAGTCATACAAGAACGTGTTCCTCCTATATACTCACCCTGATCAAGAGTACCATGCAGACACCAGTCTTGTGGGTAACAGTGTACGCTTTGACATTCTCCAGATCCTGAAAAAAGACCTGTACTTTGACCCTGAGTTCTGGAGCCTTCTCAACATTGAAACAAACTGTCTGAAGCTAATGAGCGATAAGGTTGGTAAAGCAGCTTTATGTGAAATCATGCAAAGGGACAAGTGGATGCCAAGCTACTGTGTGAAAGGATGTTGTCAGTGTTACACAGACAACACATTTGGAACTATTAGTAAAGCAGAGAAACATACCAATCGAAAAAACCAGGAAGTGGAGCCAGTGAAAACTTGGGTTAATTTTGCCTCAGGGGAAGCATCCTCCAAACCTCCAGGCAAAAGGCGGGGGAGGAAGCCAGGGACACAGCTTGTAAAAGATTCAGAGGCCTGTCCCATTCGACGTTCATTTAGGCAATTGGACTCGGCAAAGAATCATGCCAGGCAACTTAATAGTAGACGCCAGAGACTCCTTTCGCGGCAGACAGAGATGAACACTCTGAAGCGCAAGGGAAGGAAACCACAATGGCTTTTGGACCAGTTGGCTGCCCAAGCAGAAAACAGGGAACCTCAACAAGACAAGAAACCAGGAAGGAAACCAAAGCAGTCAAATCGTTTAAAGGATATTTCAGTTGAGGAGCCATTAAGTGAAATTACAATGAAATTTTCTTACCCTGATAATGAAGTTGACCTCTCTTTTGATGTTCAGGCCTCACTGTTTTCCACGGAGATCACTCATATGACTGAAAGCAGTACTGACAAATCTGCATCTCAAGAGAATTTGAAATGGCCTGGCAGTGCTACGTCTCTTATTGAGTTACTATCAGCAGAATCTACTCCAGGTTGGAAAAAGGACTTTAGGGTGACGGAGGAGATTGTTTTCCGGGAGCAAGGCCTTTCTATGTTTCGTAAATTCCACACATATTCAAGACCAGTTGAATTAGAAGGAATATCAGTCAACAGTTTACCCAAAGATGAAGTTAAGGTGGACCATAATGAATCCAAACAAAAAAGACAGTCTGCCGAGCAACAGTGTGAACCTGCAGATAGCCTTGAAGCTGCTGCACAGGATAAAAATGCTGTGGAAATCAAGGCTACACCAATCCTTGTTACAAATGAGGAACAATCCACTCCTGTTGAAGCCATTCTTGAGCCAGTTAAAGAATTAATTGAGCATCCCAATGTTAATGACTTATCAAGTCCCCAAGATGCAAACACCAAATATCCAGACTATGGTCCTTACAGTCCTATTAGTCCTCCAGAAAATACTACTGTTGCTGATGTTCAGGCCTCACTGTTTTCCACGGAGATCACTCATATGACTGAAAGCAGTACTGACAAATCTGCATCTCAAGAGAATTTGAAATGGCCTGACAGTGCTACGTCTCTTATTGAGTTACTATCAGCAGAATCTACTCCAGGTTGGAAAAAGGACTTTAGGGTGACGGAGGAGATTGTTTTCCGGGAGCAAGGCCTTTCTATGTTTCGTAAATTCCACACATATTCAAGACCAGTTGAATTAGAAGGAATATCAGTCAACAGTTTACCCAAAGATGAAGTTAAGGTGGACCATAATGAATCCAAACAAAAAAGACAGTCTGCCGAGCAACAGTGTGAACCTGCAGATAGCCTTGAAGCTGCTGCACAGGATAAAAATGCTGTGGAAATCAAGGCTACACCAATCCTTGTTACAAATGAGGAACAATCCACTCCTGTTGAAGCCATTCTTGAGCCAGTTAAAGAATTAATTGAGCATCCCAATGTTAATGACTTATCAAGTCCCCAAGATGCAAACACCAAATATCCAGACTATGGTCCTTACAGTCCTATTAGTCCTCCAGAAAATACTACTGTTGATCTTCCACCAGAAGTGACAACTCTTACCACGGCTGATGCCATTCCTGTACCTGATAGTACGCCAGAAAATGTGACGGGTCTTCATGAGGATGCTCCTCCAGTTCTTACTGAAGTGACGATGCTCCCTGATGCTACAGTCGCTACTTTGAGTGAAAGCGAGATTGCCACGTCTTCTAAAATTGTGCATGAGAGTACACAGGTGCCAGCGCTGTCACCAAGACCTGAGGAGACATCACCGGAAATGCATGCAGCTGTTGATGGTCTAGTCCCTGACCTTATTCCCCCAAGTGATGCAAGTTGCCAGCTTTCAGTTAACTGCAGTCTTTGCAATAAAGAAACCAAATACCCATACATTCTGCGGCATGCAATGTTTCATCATCGGATTGACAGAAAGTGCATGTTCTGTCACAAACGCTACACTCATGGGCGCAGCCCGTCAGTCCATTTTAAAGTGCACATTCAAGAGCTGAAAAAGTCTAATGGGCTTTTTAATGAAAATATTTGTGAGAATGCCACTGAGAACACCTTGCGACGTTCTCAGACAAGACTGTTTAAACGTGTGAATCCTGCCATGAAGAATAGGTTTAGAAACATCAAAATGAGGTTAAACTGTACTTTGAACGTCACAGATTTGCACAGGGAAGGGCAAAGTTCAGAGCCTAAAGTGAGATTACGGGCAAGGTTAGTTAAGAATTCAGATACTCCAAGTACATCAGAAGTACAAAAGGAGAAAGTTTGCAAGATGAAGAGAAAACATGTGATAGCAAAGAGATCTCAGTCCATAGATGAGAACAAAAAGTTTTGCAGAATAGGACAAGTAAGGAAGAGAGCAAAGACAATGCAAACACTAACTCCAGATGACAACCATTCAGAGACCAAGGGCAACTTGGCTCATAGGGTAAATGGAGTGATCAGAAAGAAAAGAAAAGTGAAGAGTGAGCCTGAGACAAATACCCTTGATGAAAAGATTCAGACATCATTACCACAGGACAGCAAAGTGAAAATCGAGAGTGTAGAAAGTCAGAAAGTCAATATCAAGACTGAATCTGAGAATGTAGAAGTGACAAAAGACAAGAGCAAAACAAAATTGAAAAGAAAAGATAAAATGCTGGACTCTGGGCGGAAAAAGAAGAAGATTACTCCTGGAGATCAAAAAGAGGATGGAGAAGATGTAAAGAAGAGGAAAATAACAAACAGCCCGGAAGCCAGTTCTGAGAATCAGGAACCCAAAGACAGTAATACAGAAGTTAAGGAAATAAATCCAATAGGGCATAAGAATGGGACTCCCCCAAAACCCAAACAGCCTTCCACACCATTCCAGGGAAAAAGAACTGGAGCATCTACGCATGTCAGATGCCCTGTGGAGATATGTACATTTAGTGCAAAGTCAATCCTTGTCCTTTCACATGTGCTGTCTCACCACCATGGCGACAAGAAGGCGCTTGTGTTCTTTTTCAACTTTGGAAAGGAAAAATGTCTTTTCTGTTGCAGAAAGATATTCAACCCTCAGCATTTTTTTGACCATGTCATATGCCACAGAGGTGAGCTGAAGTTCCCATGCTACCATTATGGCTGCAAGGAGAGGTACCAAACACGTATGGAGCTTAGTGAACACATGTTAGGCCATCATCCCTTGAAAGCGATGTGCTGCTTTCCTGGCTGCTCTATGCAAGTTGAGAGTGGTATGCTCCTGTATAAGCATGAGAAAATGCATTATCGACCCGATACAAATTTGGGAAAAAATCCATTCCCCAAAGAATCTGAACCAACAGGGCACGGAGCACCTCGAAGCCAGGAAGATAATATGGAGGCACCAGCAAATTCTTCAGTCAGTCAACAAATTCTGGGTACAGCCAATTCGAAGGGTCCTGCAAATCAAGATGATGATGGAAAACCTTTGGTCCTCAATAAAAGTTCCCAAAACTACAGTAGCAAAAACCATAACCTTGTTAATGGGCATAGCGAGGGTGACAAAGTTGTTCCTCCCAATCCTTCAGATCCAGTCATTAAAGAGCAGGAACCAACGGTTTTAGGAAAACCTGTTACTAAAAAATTTGTTCGACCTCTTCCCTCTGCCTATCTGGATGAGTCTTACATTAGCATGCCAAAACGCTGGAAGGCACCCCAGGTGGGCTCAAAGTTATTAGGCTCTGTGTCAAAGACAGAAAAACTGCCTACCAGGCAGCGCTGCTCTCGATGCTTTCAGTCTTTCAACAGTGAGGAAGAGCTGCAGACACATAAGGACAAATGCACATCCCTCTTTGGTTTTGATTCGGATGATGAAAGTAAGTACCTTTTTTTTTTTTTTTTTTATGAATCTCAAGTTATTTATTTAATTTTTGTTGTTGAATACTTTGTTTTTGTTTTCAACAGGTGCCTCCTGAATTTGGAGAAGCAAGCCTCTCTACTGAGAAAACTGCTAAATGCTGCTGTGGGCGATCAGCGTTCTTACGTGTGTGCTTAACATCTTTGTCAGCGTCTCGAAACGGAACTAGATTGAGAACTACATGGGGAAATGAATTATCACTCATTGTAGTCTTCTATGGCCGATCTGCTGCTTTATTTCAGAGCGAAGGTCTGTTAATTATTCTTTAAAAAATCTGACATTATTATTATTTTCCAAAGTCTTTTGAGACCTGGGACTATTTTTTACTTGATTGTCATCCTTGCTAGAAAATGAATAAGTTTGTCTTTCTATAAAATGCACAACAGATGCTTTTGACTCTCTCCTCACTTCCTGCCACAGTGCTTAGCCTCTCATTTTTTGCTTGTCTTTTCAATTCCTGGATCTGAGAGTCCACCAAGGACCATGACACTACAAGATGAGTTGGTCTGTCTTTCTGGCCAGTGTAAATACCTGCTCTAGAAAGCACAAAATGGTGTGCTAAGTGGTGGTTAATGAAAGGTTTAACTTGGCTGTTTTAAGACAATGGGTCAGGTATTTACCAGTGTTACATTGTGCTTTATGAGCAGAAGTACTGGATGGAAACAAGTAGGCCACTTTAAGTATTGCAAGCACACTCTAAATATGTTCTTTTATTATTTTTAATAGACTTAATATGTAAACCTTTGTAAATTGTTACTAATTGCATATTTTGCAAATGTCATTAACTCGCATATGTTTAAGTCGGTGGACACCTGGGAAGAATTAAAGACATCAAGTCTTTAAATGAAGGACTTTGACTTCGGTTGAGAAAGCCTATAGAACTGTTGGCCTGTAACTGGTGCTGCTGGAAAGGCCTAGTCTTAAAGACTGCAGATTCTCCTGTTAATGGAGGAGTGTATATGTGCCACAAAGCCTCATTGAACATTGTCATGACATATTCTAAATGACTTCTCTTTAAACTCAAGAACATTGTAAGGGGAGGACTAATTTGTGTCTCAGACAGAGGCATGTTTATAGCTGTTCAATTGATGAACAGTAACAGTCTTATTTATTCTTTTCTTTTTTTTTGTATCTTCTGTAAATGTTTGAAGAGTTTAAATAGTGTATGATTGGATTGGGTGACTGGTTTCTATATAAAGAGCTTTTTTTGTCCTGATTAATAAACAAATTTGAAGGGGTTGTGTTTGTTGGTTTATTGTCAACAGCTGTTGTATTGTATATCGTTAGCACTTGCACAACATATTTTAATTTTCTCAGTTTATGTGGTAAAAATGAACCAGTTTGCTGCGTCTCCGTCCACGGGAGGCGCTGTTCACTGTTAGGTAAAGTTTATCATAGCTGTTGCCAAATAAAGGTTTTCTGTACTGATTTTTTTCTGGCCGCTTTGATCGCGACAGTACCTTTAAGTGCCTTTGTGTACAATTATAAGCTGTATGAGTAAAGCACAGTATCTTCTGTAAATGTTTGAAGAGTTTAAATAGTGTATGATTGGATTGGGTGACTGGTTTCTATATAAAGAGCTTTTTTTGTCCTGATTAATAAACAAATTTGAAGGGGTTCTGTTTGTTGGTTTATTGTCAACAGCCGTTGTATTGTATATCGTTAGCACTTGCACAACATATTTTAATTTTCTCAGTTTATGTGGTAAAAATGAACCAGTTTGCTGCGTCTCCGTCCACGGGAGGCGCTGTTCACTGTTAGGTAAAGTTGATCATAGCTGTTGCCAAATAAAGGTTTTCTGTACTGATTTTTTTCTGGCCGCTTTGATCGCGACAGTACCTTTAAGTGCCTTTGTGTACAATTATAAGCTGTATGAGTAAAGCACATGCCAAACGTTTAAAAGAATAGTTTTATGCATTTCCCCCTCAACATTTCATTATACCATATAATTTCTAAACACTTGGCAACCTCGACAATCGCGGCTGCAGCCATAGCAGCCAGATTCAGCTTGGTAAACAAAGCGGACAACTAGCGAGCTAGCCGTTATGCCAATACATTTTTTTCCGGGTACAGTTTCAAAACGCTATACGTTATGATGTAATGACATTTTCTTTCTAATGACATGTAATTTAACAGTTTCATGGATCGTATGTAACGTTAGCTAACTGGTTAGCCTTTCAGTGAGGCTGCATTGGCTCGGGTACCGCAAGTGAGCAAAATGAAACTAAACTGTATGGTCAGTATTGTAAGTGACCGTCTGCTAATTATAGAATGTATCTTAGTTGACATTTTTTAGTTTACATCGTCCTTGATTCTCTACTAGAAAACATAAAATGTCTGTAATCAAATCTTTATGAATCACTCAGATAGGCAGATAATAGCGTACTAGCAGATAACGGGGTTGATTGAAAATCAGTCAGGAACGTCAGTAATCAGCCACAACGGCTGTCATGAAATAATACATCCCAGTTCAGGCACTTGGGGTGAAATGTTCAACCTGATGGCGAACTGCTGCACCTGTTTGAAACGATGGAGAGAACCTGCAAGGTGAGTGTCTTACGTTATCTCGTGCGTGTGTCAGAGAGACTGAAGTAGTTAGCAACTCGTTTCTGAGCAGAACTGTCAGTGAGCTCTTACAATGTGCAATTGTATTTAGCTGTATTTGTACAGTGGTCCCAATAAGCCACACGTTTGCCATAGTTTTGACCTTAACCTGTGCGACTGTCCTCTGTATATTTTATGTCACTGTGTTTATTTTTTGGCAACAAACATTCAATTTGGCTGATGAAAGTGACCACACACACCAAGTACCTTTGAAATATTTACTATTATTTTGTATTGCAATGGGAAGTGCAGTGTGTAAGTGTGCAGTGTGTAACCCCCCCAACACACACATTTTTTTTGTTGATGACAAATGACAATTATGTGGTTACGATCCTTTATGATTTTCTTTGAAACTTGAAGAGATGTTAGGGATAGTGACAGCCTTAGTTACCTCATTACTTTTAATGAATGGGGATGCAGTGAAAGCCATTGGAACAACATGGTTTGTATTTGGGTGAAATATGAAGAAAAATAACACATGCTAAGTGTAACAAAACAAAAACAATTCAACGTTCTGTTCTCTTTCTGGTGAAAGTTAATGCAACTTTATGCTAAATAAATTAACACACCCCTTAAAAAGTAATATCTAAGAAATGTCAACTATAATTTATTTGCATATGCCACATGGTTTACAATTTTGTTATGCAATGCAGTAATATTTTGCATCAATGCATGATTCATACGAAAACAGTAAACAAAATTGGATTTGCAACATTTCTTAACATTTCTAAATTTGTAAAAAGTTTTTTATAAGTTTTACATCTAATATTTAAAATTTAAGTTAAGTTATGCTGTGACAAAAGCACTTGTGCCTATTGAGTTATTCAGTACATTTTCCACACAGCAGGTTCATCTATTCTCATGAGGTTTCATTAGCTCTGGTGTCATTTACAATTTGAATATTTCCTCTCTCTGTGTTGATTAGCGGCCCTACCCGCACCTTTCACTGTACATGTTTGAACGTGACTCATAATTAGGACTAGGCTTAAATCTAAGTGCTAACTAAATGTCTGATTACTCGCATCAACTGCTGTGCCTGAAACAAGATGCTTGATAAGCCTAAATCTGGGTCAGATGGTTGATCATAAGACCCAAGAATCGTTCTATATGAACTATGAAGTGAAAAAGTCAAGCCTTAAAAGTACCAGCGATGTTATGGAGACTTATGTTACTCTCCGCTGACAGCTCCTGGGCCCAGAGGTGACGGCTAAGTCTCTTAAGTTATTGTCTTAATTTCATTGGCTGAATGTAGTGTGTCCTCTAGCACCCTGTCGCTGATCTTGTTGGGTAAGTCGAAATCCCCAGCTAATCCCTCAGATACAGAGCTGACCAGTGGCCAGGAAAGACAAAAGTGTGTGTGTGTGTATCGACAATAACAACCGAAGTCAAGGGAAAGCTAGCTGTCATCTTAATCTATTCCCAGTCTTGATAAAGGCCTCCTGGTTGCAGAGAACTGTCACCTGGATAGTGCGCTTGATGTCCCTGCGGCGCAAATGCCGCAGTTAAGTATCTGTTTGTGTGTGTGTGTGTGTGTGTTGGTAGCTGTAAGGACTTTGTGTTTTCATATGTTGTTCATCCATGGTGATTGCAGGGTTTGTTTACGTCGCCTGGCCTTTGTGTTCGTCTGGCATTTTTTAAGAATTAAGCATAGTTTGATGATGGTGAGCAAAAATCCCATATCAATTTAGGATATTTATGTTACTTCACAGATGTCTTATTATGCCACTAAGCCTCCACTGGAAGCCTTGTTTAAACAGCTGTGACTCTACATCCCCGGACAGATTATTGAATATTTTTGACGTCATTAGTGTTGGAAAAGGCCACATTATTTACTTCGTCTTTTTGTGCACGGTATGCTGAATCATCCTCTTCATCCCTGTGTGCTTTTGCCAGTCAAGAGATGATGCATTACCATGCAGGCTTAGGTTGTATTAGCTCACAGCTGTTCGTAACTTAATGTCAAGTTTTATTAAATGTCAAAAAGTTCAAAGCTGCCTGTATGAACTCATTAGTGAATAAATTGCAATTGAATACACCTTTTCTGTGATTTGCATGTTTTTAATTTCTGTATTAAAATTTATTTTGATATATTTGGACGTAAAGTAAAAAAAAAAATATCAGGGTTATACATTTGTTATTATATCCACAAAAAAAAAGAAATTCTTGAAAAGAAATTCAATTTAAGTGATTTGGCCTAAACTTATATTAATATTTCTTAGAAAGAAAGGAAATACATACATACATACATACATACATACATACATACACACTGCCAAATCAAACTGATATGGGTGACCCACCATGCTAGCTAAATAATAAATTCATTAATTCATAATTGTTGCAACTCCCCACAAACTTTGAAATGGTGACAAAAATTCATGATAAATAAATAGGCAAACAAACAAATAAATAAATAAAACATACTTAAAAAATAATGATAAAGTCATGTATTAAATGTATAAATTAAAAAATAATTTTATTATATTTAACTTGGTGGTTACACAACACAGGATATTTTTAGAGTTATTATTTTAAACCTTTATAAACTTTAAACTTTTTTTGAAAATGGTATAAAAGTTTATAATTTTTTTTTTAATCATTTGAAATCAACTTGAATACATATAGGCCTAGCACTTTTTTATGAACTTGACACAGTTGTTTTAAACTAGATTTTTATTTTCTTTATCACGTTCTCACTCGTTTGCCATTGACCTTAATATCAAATTCTAACCTGAGTGCACCTCAAGTTTGACAGAAAAAAAAAATTTATTAGAAGGACCGCATTGACCTTAATGAGGTCTTTTGGAGACACACAATGAAATGAAGCTGTATCTATGCTCTTGCAGGAAGGTGACATTAGTAATGGTTGGACTGGACAATGCTGGAAAAACAGCAACTGTCAGAGGAATCCAGGGAGGTAAATATTCATCTTAATATTTTTGGAGTATTTTTTATGTAGTCCCCCCAAATCGATCTCACAAGGTATATTTCTGTGACTGTCATAGAAAGTCCTTTAGATGTAGCACCTACAGTGGGCTTCTCAAAGGTGGACCTGAAGCAGGGGAAGTTTGAGGTCACAATCTTCGACCTGGGTGGCGGGAAGCGCATCCGCAGCATTTGGAAAAACTACTACTCTGACTCTTACGGAGTGGTGTTTGTTGTGGACTCCAGTGATGTTCAAAGGATCCAGGAGACCAGAGACACAATGGCTGAGGTTCTCCGGCACCCTCGTATTGCAGGCAAACCTGTATTAGTGTAAGTTTTCAAAACATGACATGTTCTTGCTGTTAAACGTAACTTAATGTCTAGACTTAACATTACACTACCATTCAAAAGCTTGGAATTAGTAGGATTTTTAATGTTTTTCAAAGAAGTCTCTTATGCTCATCAAGGCTGCATTTGTTTAATCAAAAATACAGTAAATAAAAAATGAAATATGGTAAAATGGTATTACAATTTAAAAATAACATATTTGTATTTTACTATACTTTGAAATATAATTTATTCCTGTGGTGGCAAAGCTGAATTTTCATCAGCCATTTCTACAATCTTAAGTGTCACATGATCCAAATAAACATTATTCATTAACAAAACATTAAAAATCGTACTCATCCCAAACTTTGAAATGGTAGTGTACGAGTGTATGTCTGCAGATCATCAAACATGGGAGATAAAACATAAAACATAAAGCATAAATGCCGTAGATAAAATGAATGCGCCCTGTGCTCTCATTTTCTAATGACATTGATAATAGAAAAAAAAAAAATATATATATAAACTATTTATAAAGCGTGCTCATATTGGTTTGTTGTGTACTAACCTTAATTGGCAATCACTCAGTAAAGCTATAAAGGTGTATGGACCTAATAATCTTAAAAAATAAAGAAACTTGGGCCAGTTTAGTAGTTAGTGATGTATTGTCAATATGTATTAAGTCATCATAGCTGGTCTTCAGTAAATGACAAGTATTTATGCTGATATTGTGCAAAATCCTTGCCTATGATAGCCTACATAATGATGAGATATGCAGATTTGCGTTGAGGGTGAAAATGAAAATACCTTATATTCACGTACCACATTAAGTGTTTGGATATACAGGGGAAAGTAATGAAAAAGGACGTTGTTTATGAGGCTGAGATCTTTAATCATTTGTTTCTGGCTTTAGTCCTTTTCTACCTGACCTACCTGAAGATTACATGTTGGGCAGCACATCCTTGTTGATACATTTATCTTACTACACCACCCTGTGCATGCCTTGACAGTTTTGCATTAGTCCAGCTCTTCTAACAGGAAATAATACTACCTGACAGAATGATTTCAATGGTACACCTGTAAAAAGATCTCGGCACCTGGGGGCCAATTCTCAATTTCCCCTGGTGCTTGAGATAATAAACCTATTGATGTGCTTTTCTAAACAAGCTGTCTGTGGTTCATGTTCGATTTGGTCCTTGTTCTTGTTGGTATTTGGTAATTATACCAACACCACCATGTTGGATTCTTTACTATTTCATCTCTCTTAGCAATCTGTGGCCAGTTGCATAAAATGTTTAGACTAGTCTTACAAGTTAATCATCCAATTATTATTATTTTTTTTAAGATTGGTCATAATTTATAAGTCAGTTACATAAAAATGTAGACTGGTCTAATTTGAATCCGAAAATGAAGACTCATTACTAGTAGTGTTGTCACCAGGGATTGAAATGAACTTTTTCACTCACCAGCCAATTTGGCTACTACATTTTTAAGTTACTGGCCATTCATAACTTCTACTAGCCAAAAAATAAATAAATAAATAAACCAACAGCTTGAGGCTGTCTACACTGGGCATGACAAAGTGACCGTTGCAAATCATTTTGTGTCAGTACTAGGGGTGTGCAATATTGACAAAAAATAATATCTCAATATTTTCTGGGATTTTATCGATAAAGATAATTAGACAATATTTTGCTGAGTGTGTTATTGTGCTGATATCTTAAGGACTACCGTGTACAGCTGACTCCTAAAGTTTTTGATATTCTTCATATTCTGTGTGGTCAGTACACAGCAGTGATAGAAATTAATCTTTTCCAATACGTTTAAATTGATTTTTAACTTTTATGGGCATTCTTACCTTTATAAAGCCTTTTATAAAGCCATCATCTTTTGAGTCAAATTCTTACATTTAATCAATCACTTATAATAATAATACATTTAGGCTGTTACTAAACAAATTAAATTAAGTATCAATAAAATTCATCTTTGCAGAAGTTGCATATGAAGTGGCATTTAGATGCATTTACACATGTTATTACACGAGTCATTGCGATTGAACCGAATCATTTAAACGGTTGATTCATTCAGGAATGAAACAGCGTCATGTTGCTCAGAGACGCAAAACTGTGCTGTGGCTGTATTTGGAATGTTTTTTTTTTGTTGTTGTTGGCGAAATAGCACGAAAACAGCCAATATGGTGTCTATAACGTAAGTCTCTTGATATTATATTTATTATTATTGTTTATTGAACTGTTGTATAAAATCATGTGATATTGATTAACTGTATATTAATTTATATAAATGTATACATTTTCTGCCCCCTTATCTTGAATTATGTGATCATTCTTAATGCATATTAATAGACTGAATCATGCAGTGAAAGAACCGCTTTAAATGCGTAGGCGCACTAAACACTGGGTTGGTCTAACCAGACTTCATCAGGTCGCGTATGCGTGCCTCTGTAGGTGTGTTTTGTTTGGTTTTTGCAATATACTAGATAATGTCATGATGTCTCACAAGTTCAGTAGGCCTATTTGCGCTAAACTTGCGCAGTTTTGGCTTGCATGAACTTCCCCAAGAAATGAATGAGTGAACATAACTTACGAAAAGTAACCCGCCAAATTGGCTAGTGATTTGACAGCGTTACCCGCCACAGCTGATTTTTACCCGCATTTGGCGGGTTGGCGGGTGTTAATTTCAAACCCTGGTTGTCACGGTACCAACATTTCAGTATTCGGTACCAATACCAGTGAAAATCCACGATTCTCGTTACCAATTTCAGTATCAAAGCAAGACACGAAAACATGCTAATTAAAACTAGGGATGCACCGATCCGATATTCATATCGGGTATCGGCTCCGATACTGCTATTTTTTTCTCGGATCGGGTATCGGTCAGAGAGGGTATTATTCTGTTACTTCTGAAGCCATACGATAAGGGTTACTCCACCCCAAAATGAAAATGTAGTCATTAATCACTTACCCCCATGTTGTTCCAAACCCGTAAAAGCTTCGTTCGTCTTCGGAACACAATTTAAGATATTTTGGATGAAAACCGTGAAGATTGTGACTGTCCGATTGACTACCAATTAAATTACACTGTCAAGGTCCAGAAAAGTATGAAAGACATCGTCAGAATAGTACATCTGCCATCAGTGGTTCAACCATAATGTTATGAAGCGACGGGAATAATTTTTCTACGCGAAGAAAACAAAAATAATGACTTTATTTAACAATTCGTCTCCTCTGTGTCTCTCCACATCACCGTAGTGCCATTCTGCAGAACGCAAGCAGCGTACGCTCTTCTGTGTCAGCCGCGCTGCACGGATGCGCTGTTTTTGTTCAAATCAAAGCGTAAATACACGTAGAAACTATATCCCTTTAATGTGAGCTACATATGAATATTTAAGTCCTTACATTAAAGTTCACACAAACTCTTTTCTCCGCTGTGGCTGTCAGTCATTCATTCAGCCTTTAAACCCTGGTCGCGCTCGGTTACGAGACAGTCAGCTCGGTAAAGCTCTCTCCAACATCATTCTGTGTTCCCATTGTTATACTTGATTTGTAAATAAATGTCTATGATTTTGCCAAAATGACTTTATCTTCTTGCCGGAGTTTAATGTTGTTTTGTTACTTGCTACCGGGTGTCTGTGAAAACAAAACACGGGCATAGAAAATACTATAAATAGTTTTTAATGCGCACAGTAACTGAAATTTAAAACTGTTAAAAGAAAGGCTCAATAACTTTTGCTCAGATATAGTACACTACGCATCAATTTCTCTTCCCTTTGTGCTTTGCACTTTTTAATGCAAAGCGCTGCGTGCTGTGACTCCGCGTTGCTTCAAGCGCATCATTCTACACACCGGATGCGCATATTGTAAGCGCTTCGTGCCGCAATGCATTTGTTTTGTCCTGTCGAATCAATCATATGTTGTTGCCTTATTAAAAAATATGCTATACATTTAAAAGAAATGTATTAAAATTTTTATAGTATATACTTATATATAAATACATTCATGAATGTTTTTCATTAATGGATT
>NW_015505622.1:571298-575823 GCF_001515645.1 Sinocyclocheilus grahami
TCTAAAATTATTGTGCACTGATTTTTCTAGAATAACTTTTGCTGCCGAATTATCCACTAACCTAGTTTATGATATATTTTTTCATAGATTATGAATATACATATATTTTTTCACATTTACTGTTTATTTTTCTTTATAATGAAGTAGTCTGTATTTAGTATATTGTGAAAGAATGATTATCAGTTCCACACACAGAGATATATAAATTCTACATTTATTTAAGTAGAAAAAACCCCCAAAAAACTTCACTGGTATCGGATCGGTATCGGCCAATACTGAACCATCGGATCGGTATCGGCCAATACTGAACCGTAGGTATCGGAATCGGTATCGGAGGTGAAAAAGCGGGATCGGAGCATCCCTAATTAAAACATTTGACTTTACTTTCATTTAGGCAAGGCAAGGCAAGTTTATTTGTATAGCACATTTCATACACAATCTAGAATAACTTTTGCTGCCGAATTATCCACTAACCTAGTTTGATATATTTTTTCATAGATTCACATTTACTGTTTATTTTTCTTTATAATGATGTAGTCTGTATTTAGTATATTGTGAAAGAATGATTATCAGTTCCACACACAGAGATATATAAATTCTACATTTATTTAAGTAGAAAAAAACCCCAAAAAAACTTCACTGGTATCGGATCGGTATCGGCCAATACTGAACCATCGGATCGGTATCGGCCAATACTGAACCGTAGGTATCGGAATCGGTATCGGAGGTGAAAAAGCGGGATGGGAGCATCCCTAATTAAAACATTTGACTTTACTTTCATTTAGGCAAGGCAAGGCAAGTTTATTTGTATAGCACATTTCATACACAATGGTAATTCAAAGTGCTTTACATAAAATAAAATAAAAACAATAATCACAACAATAAAACAAGGAATTTAAAAACTTTGAAAATCATTTAAAAAAAAAAGAGGTTTAAAATGAATTTAAGAAAACGATTATACATATAATATAGTGCAATCAGTTCGGACATCGCACAGTGCTCATTCAATAAATGCACAGCTAAACAGATGAGTTTTGAGTCTGCATTTAAATGTGACTAATGTTTTAGCACATCTGATCTCTTCTGGAAGCTGATTCCAACTGCGGGTGGCATAATAACTAAAAGCACATTCCCCTTGTTTTGTGTGAACCCTCGGTATTTCTAACTGACTCGATCCTAATGATCTGAGTGGTCTGTTAGGTTTATATTCAGTGAGCATATCTGCTATATAGAGAATGGGAATCTATGTCACACCACGTTGGATTCCGCCATGTTTTAGGTCACGTTCAGGAGCACACAGTGTAAACACGCAAATCACCACAGAAAAAGCCGACCATTTACTATTAATATTTTTTTTGAAAACCATCTAACATACTCTTAGAATAAAACAGACTAATATGTAAATCTCTTTAAATAAAAAATTTGCTCTGTGGTTTGTCTGAGAGGCTGCAAATATTCATTATTCCGTCTCCTTCACTACAGTGGTACTGGTTTAGGCTAACGGCTAAAACACTTTGGTTAGAGTAGCAAAATCATGGCTATTTTTTTAAAGGGGAGAATACATAGCTAGATCTCAAACAGTGGATCATTTATCATTGTTATATATCGTCATATTGCCCAGTAAAACTGCTCAGTGTAAAGAATTAAGTCATTATAGATGTAACAGAACTTACTAGAAGCTGCTTTGAAACGATGTGTATTGTGGATGCTCTATAAATACCTTGACTTGAATGAACCAAGATGAAGATTCTTACTATTAGAGATGCCGAACAACAATGCAAGCGATCGAATGAATGAAACTTAATCCGTGCAAACAAGTGGCTGGGTATCAATGAGCTGCCGCAAGATAACGTTTCCATATATGATTTTCTTTTATTTGTGGTGTGAGGGCTTATGTTTAATGCAAACCACTGTATATATAAATCTACAGAGATCAATCAATCAATCAGACACATCTTATTTGAGTTGTTTACCATACCGAGTTTCAATTGAACTTTTATCCGAGTTCCGTAGTGAATGTAAGTTAGACATTTTATGTTATTTTATGTTTATATGATTCAACTTAAGATCGCTTTGGAATGATTAACGCTTACTGTATCAACATAGCGTTAATCAAAAGCAGAGGTATTTAATGCAGACATTGATAAGGGCTTGTCATTGAAAATGCATTGCCGCTGTGACGACACATTCCCATTCTCTTATGCTCGTTATATTAGCGTTAGCTGCGCTTATGCTAACGATTAACTACTCCAATAAAAGCGTTCATTTCAATCTGACATTCAAATTAAAATATTGAATAATATTCATAATAGAAGTGGTGTTTCCCATAAACTTGCACTTTATTTGCAAATTCATTCTCTGCCAGCAGGAGGAGCTGTTGGAGTGGGAGAGACAGAGGTTTCTACTGTAATGGCTGTAATCAAATAAGTGCTGCGCTCACACAGGCATTACAGGCAAGATGAAATTAAAATGTCATCTATAATTTTCTGAAGACAGTCAGTTTTCTTCAGAAATACAGTGATCTAAAAACACCCGCACCAAGTTTCGACTTTGACACGTGCAGTGCTCATGTTTATTCAACGAAGTCAAAGCCTTTTGGAAAATCTATTTGTGGTGGTCGGTTTTGATATTGTGGCGGGCCTCCACAAATAAATCAATGTATAGGAAAACACAAGATCTAAATATAAAATTTTTTAATTAAATTTACCTGCTTGAACTCTTTCATTTGATCTGGGTGTCTGTCTTTAAAGTGTTTTGTTAGTTTGGTGTGTTTCCTCATTTTGATGTCGCCACGTCTCAGTGCTTTTATGAAGAGAGCGCATGTGCGCACCTTTCAGATAGCGCATCAAGAACCGCATTGACCGGGTACTCTGTACCACCGGTACTTAAAAAAACCGGGGTACCGGGTCTTTTGACAACACTAATTACTAGGGCTGTCAAAAAATATTTGAATCAAAAGGTTTTTGCATTCAAATTTTAGGTGTGTGTCAGGCAGCCTTATCAGTGGCGCACGAAATGCGATGACGAAGTAAGTGTCATTGCATTTGAATGCTTTTCATAGCTTATCCATTTGAACCCACTAGATGTGGCGCTGCTATGTTGTTCATTCAAAATATTGCGGAAAAAGAGAAGATCAATGCGGAGAAGATGTTGTTTACATCAAAACTGAAACCAAGCCATTCACACAGAATGCATATTTATCGCATTTTCTAGAGGGACATCTATCACCGTTGCACTCGTGTCTCGCACAAGAGAGCTGCATGTTTAGAAAGCCTTGTAAAATGAATGTAATTTCAACTTTTAAAAAACATGTCTCGAGACCTTGTGGGGTTTTTTCCCCCCATCCCACTGCATCTTATGTTTTTAAATAAAAAAGTACTCTTTGTTATTGGTTTTCAGTCCTTTGTATTAAACTAGGCTTTACATACATACATAATGCTGTTTTGTTTGTAAATGTTTAAGCAAATGAATTAATTATATATGGTTTATAAACATTAATTTAATCGTTATGCACTTTTTTCAAAGATATTCGTGTCATTTTATTGCTTTGAAGAAACGTGCATTAATAATATTTTGCTTGATGCACCCTCTTGTGGCCTCAGGAGATAAGTCAAACTTTGTGCCGGTGAAATTATGCCTTTTAAATTTGAATATAATTCGAATATTGATAATATTTAAGTACAAAATTCAAAATTAGTTTTTCAGCCATTTTGATGACAGCCCTACTCTTTGGTAACTGCTAGGTTGTCAGACTACTGCTTAAGACACAGTTTTAACATAGAGGCTAAGTTTATGCAACTAGCCTTAGACCAGCGGTTCCCAATCCCAGTCCCCGCGCCCCCCTGCTTTGCATATTTTGCATGTCTCTCTTGGTTAACACACCTGATTCAGATAACCAGCTTGTTAGAAGAGAGCTATGTGCATGAACTGTGTTCCGGTTAGGGTTGCAAAAAGGTGGAAAATTTCCAGCAAATTTAGAAAACATTCCATAAATTTTGGAAACTTTGCAGGATTTTTTGGAATATTCCAGGGATTTTTGGAAAGGGCTTGTCATTGCGTCTGGTGTAGAATAGAACCCATTATAATCAGTGACGTTGTCTACACCGGATTCAGTAAACTGATGCCTCGTTCTATTTATGACGTGCTAACAGAAGTTCAAATGATTTTCAACGGTCGCTTTGTCGCATCCTGTTGCGGCGCAGACATGGTGTCAGCATAGTTTGTCAGTACACAGTCAGTAACATAGCAGATTGAAAAGTTAGTATCTTTCTGCAGTCCAATAGACGGCAGTGCGGTGGTGGCTTGAGTCTGTTGAATGGTGATTTAACACTACGTTGTCACCTAGTTGGAGAGACTCAATGCTAAGTAAATAAACAACAATGTCCCAGTCTTTTACTCTCACAATGAGCTTATCATATTCGTTTGCTACATTAGTAGGGCCCTATGATTTCTGCGATGCAGAAAACATGGACGGAATCACGGAATCCAGTCATAAAAACGGAATTTACTGTATAACGTGGAATTT
>NW_015505622.1:576867-587261 GCF_001515645.1 Sinocyclocheilus grahami
AAGAGAAAGGAAAACTTGAAATCGCATCATATGACCCCTTTAAGGTCATAACATATTTTTGATGAATAAATGAAAAACAGGTCAGTGCGTATATATAGACTGTGTCTGAGAATATTAAACTGCAAAAAGACGATTTAAATGCGAATGTTCTGCATGTTCATTGAATTACCAGAAAATACACAACACAGAGTTTGTGAAAAAAAATATTATTCATTATTATTATTTATTCATTTTATATGTTTACATTTGGAAAAGCTGTGCTTCCTGCATAAACCTGCCCCTGTTGGTTTGGCAGTAGCTTGCTTGTCCTGCACGGTTACCTTGTTTAATTTCTTAATTCAAGTTATATATATATTTTGTTCTCTTTGTGTTATTTAAATTATTTATAATAAGTGAAGTGAAGTTTATTGTTACGTGCACTGATGTCAGACTCATTTTAAATAATAAAGTTTATTGTTAAATTGTTAAATACCCTGCCTCCACTAAATAGGCCTATGTTTGTCACATCATTATAAGTGTTTGATCACCACATTTGAGTTATCATTGCAAAAAATGTGTTTATGTATATATATTCTGTTTATGTAGGCTATATACTGTGTTCTATATACAGTACCAGTCAAAAGTTTGGACACGAATGGGAAGTGTGTCCAAACGTTTGACTATACTGTACTATAATATAGCCTACACATAAAGAATATCGGCAGACATATTGGTATCGGTCTTTTTTTACACCCTAATAATCGGTATCGACATCGGCCCCCAAAAAACCCATATCGGTTGGGTTCTAATATCAATCACACTTTCTGAAATCTGCTTCTTGACTCAATTTTGTTCAAACATTTAAGACATTTTTATGCAAAACTGCATTAAAAATGGAAAATAATTATATTTTTGCCACAACATATCATTGCAAATCCAAATATGCATAATTCCTATGCTATATAGCTTGCAAAAGCAGTTTGCATTATAAATTGTCACCTAACATATTTCAGAAAGCAACAACATGCAGGTTACCTTGTTTAATTTCTTAATTCAAGTTATATATATATTTTGTTCTATTTGTGTTATTTAAATTATTTATAATAAGTGAAGTGAAGTTTGTTACGTGCACTGATGTCAGACTCATTTTAAATAATAAAGTTTGTTGTTAAATACCCTGCCTCCATTACATAGGCCTAAGTTTGCCACATTATAAGTGTTTGATCAGCACATTTGAGTTATCATTGCAAAAAATGTGTTTATGTATATATATATATTCTGTTTATGTAGGCTATATACTGTATTCTATATACAGTACCAGTCAAAAGTTTGGACACGAATGGGAAGTGTGTCCAAACGTTTGACTATACTGTACTATAATATAGCCTACACATAAAGAATATCGGCAGACATATTGGTATCGGTCTTTTTTTACACCCTAATAATCGGTATCGACATCGGCCCCCAAAAAACCCATATCGGTTGGGTTCTAATATCATGGGAAGCGTGTCCAAACTTTTGACTATACTGTACTATAATATAGCCTATACATAAAAAATATCGGCCGATATATCGGTATCAAGCCTTTTTTACTCCCTAATATCGGTATCGGCCCCAAAAAAAACATATCAGTCGGGCTCTAGACATCATATACCTCTGTAAATAAATGCAATTTAAATTCACGTCTCGCACACTTTAATGCCCTTTGAATGGAACATATACACTCGTTTCGAACTGGAATCATGGCGGAATATCCGGTGATGTCCGGTAAGAGATACATACGAAATGTGCAGAGCGGGGGGGGCGCGAGGACTGGGATTGGGAAACGCTGTCTTAGACCCACCAAAACTGTGTCATTAGCAAAAACCATGATGAAGCTGGAACTCCATAAAACCGCAGAACTGTGTGCGTAAAAGGGAGAATAAAAATGGGCTCCGAACAGAACCCTGGGGAGCAACCATTTTTAAAAGGCTACTGATAATGTTTACAGCCCTCCTTCACCAACATTGCCTGCCTGTCAGAAATATTAAGGAGTTTATAGCCAGGACCTTGAGTTTGCTGATGAGCCTGGAGGCTCTGGTGAATGTCAAGCTGTAATCAGTGAAGAGCATCTTCACATAATTCCTGCTTTTAGTCCAAGTGGAACAGGGCGGTGTGCAATAAATGTGCAATACATCATCTGTATATCTGTCGGGGCATTAGACAAGCTGCAGTGGGTCCAATTAACTGAGGGAGTGAGCAGCAGATGAAGTCCTTGACTAAATATAGCTTGTTAAGTGTGCTAATAAGTCAAGAGTATTCTTTTACACAAGGCTAATTATTCAGTCAACCTCAAGTGCCGACCTCAGGTCATTTGTTTGTGACAGCTTACCTAGTGACCTGCACACCTAGTGACCAGCTCTTTCCTTATTCTGATTGGCTTGCAGACTGGCTAATAAACAGGACCGAGATGGGGCATTGGCTGAAGCAGATATCATTGAGACCCTGTCATTGGAGAAGCTTGTCAACGAGAATAAATGCCTCTGTCAGATTGTGAGTTAATATTTCAGCACAGTTTATATTTATCAGTCTTGTGAGTTTTTAATAACAGAGGAAATCCTGAGTCTTTACCTATTTATTATTTGCTTTTAACAGGTTCAAATTTGATCAAATTCATCACATTCTCTTGGCAGAAATGTTGCAAACCAATCATATAAAACTGAGCTAAACATTGTTTCCTCTACTCTCAGGAACCCTGTTCTGCAGTGCTAGGTTATGGTAAGAAGGTTGACAAATCCATCAAGAATGGCCTTAACTGGCTCCTGAACAACATTGCTAAGGACTACGAGGCAATTTCAGAGCGTGTGCAAAGAGATACAGCTGAGCAGAAGGCTCAAGAAGAACAAGACAAGAAGGAAAGAGCTGAGAGAGTCCGGCGGATCAGAGAGGAGAGGTCAGTGAGCTGACAAGACTTTTCACTCAGATTGTCATGCTGATCCCTCTTTTCCAGATATGTCAGGAGTGTATGAAGTTAGTGGCATAGTCATTGAAAATAGTTGAGATAATGTAGTCTAGTTCTGAAATTATTTCATGTAAACTGAGCTGATTTTATTTGCATTTATATTTAAAGTGTTTTTTCACTTTGAGTGTTTTTCAAAATGTTTTTTCTAGTTACTGCAAAGTAACTAAAGTTAACATGCAATGTAAATTCCCTATATGTTTTGTGTTTTATGGATCTTATTGTGAATGATTCATCCATGTGTATGTTTATTTTTATTTTATTTTTGTCGTAATGTTTAATCCAAACTCGATCTTCCTCTTGAAGAAGGTGACAGATTTCTCTCTGGAGACATATGCCAGACTGCTCTAATCTTTTAGTCTGCTTAAAACCTGCCCCTTGAACAATTGACTGCAAGCTCACATCTCAAAATCCGCTCCACTATTTTTGGCCGCAGTATTGGGGGAATTGGTGATTCTCTGCCCATCTTGACTTCTGAGAGACACTGCCACTCTGAGAGGCTCTTTTTATACCCAATCATGTTGCCAATTGACCTAATAAGTTGCAAATTTGTCCTCCAGCTGTTCCTTATATGTACATTTAACTTTTCCAGCCTCTTATTGCTACCTGTCCCAACTTTTTTGGAATGTGTAGCTCTCATGAAATCCAAAATGAGCCAATATTTGGCATGACGTTTCAAAATGTCTCACTTTCAACATTTGATATGTTATCTATATTCTGTTGTGAATAAAATATAAGTTTATGAGATTTGTAAATTATTCCATTCCTTTTTTACTCACAATTTGTACAGTGTCCCAACTTTTTTGGAATCGGGTTTGTACACAAACTGTATGAACTAAAAAACAGCATACTGGTACAAGTGGCTAAGCAATGTAGACAGCGTTGTGAATTGAGAGGAGATCCTTGTTAACCGCATACACTTCTGACTAATGGTTGGAGAACTTCTAGAACTATTAATAACACACAACTTATTCTTTAACTGGGCAAATGAACCAACTCTAAATGGCTGTTAACAGAGGCCAGAGACGCTGAAGACGAACGCAAAGAGGAGAAAAAATATATATAGTAGCAGTCTGATCAAGCTCACTGTTCACGATGCACGAAACACAGGAATAAAATTGTAGATACTAAATTGGGGGTGGGGGTTTATATGAATGTATCTCTGAGGGCAACTGACTGTCTTCATAAAAGTTTCTTTTTTTATCTTAACTCTGTATAATGCATATTAATATAGCATTTAAAAGGGTAGTGCTGCTTTGTTTACAGCAGTAACCAAGGAAACGTTGTATCCCTGCTGTTCCATAACCACCACCTGCTGTCAGAGAGTGAATTTGCATCTCATTCAGCCCATCTGCTCTTTTTGTTTCATTCAGAGATGTATTATGTAGCATAATTAATTTCACAAATCTAATATAAGACCATTCTCTTTTTGCTTTCAATTTTAAAACTATAGAATCTAATTTACATTAAAAACTGCTCATGCAATATGAACATATTTGTTTGAATCATGATGAAAATTAAGTTGTTGTGCAACTGTTTCATGCATTCTGATTAATATAAAGGCACAGTCAGGGAAACAACGTGATAAACTGTAAAACCACCAGAATCCTAAAAAACAACAACAACAACAATAAAAAAACGTGATACAGATTTTTGGTCAAACCGCCCAGCACTAGTCAACCGTAAAATTCACAGTAGAGTTGAAAGGCCACAGAGGTGTGTGTGTAAAATGGAGAATATAAGAGGGCTCAGTAGGCCTGTCACGATAACAACTTTTTGTTGTGTGATATATTGCCCCAGAAATAATTGCGATAAGCGATATTATTGTCATTTTAAGGAACATTTTATGCCACTGAATATATAATCATAATGTAACAGCATAATAATGCAAGAAGGCCTTCACACTTCCAAATGACAAACTTTTAATTTTTATCATGGAATCATGGAAATTAAGTGTCAAAATATTAGATACCTTAAAAAACCTGAATAAATAGTAAATAAACATTTTCTAACAAAAAGCTCTAAGTAACGAGTAGAAAAAAAGAACTTGTATGGAGATTTTTCCATCTACAGATATTTCCCTGATCTTCTCTGTAAATTAAGGGTGCGCACTATTGCTGAAAAACACAATCACTACTTAGCAGCCAGATGTCCGTATGCACAAAGGTACAGATCCCTAAACAAGACCATATCTGCAGATGAAACTTTTTTTGTAGAAGCATTTTTTAAATTTGAACTAGCACCAACTACACCACGTTATGTACGAGAAGCTGCAAAAGACACAGGCGCAAGTGGAATGTAGAAAACATGGTGACATTAATTTTTAAGTAAATATAATGGGCGATATATTGCATAACCAAAAAATCATTGAGATCATGTACATATATTGCGTGATAAGTTGATATATTGATTATTGCGACAGGCCTAGGGCTCAGAACAGAACCCTGGGGAACACCGATTTTTAAATGGCGGCTGATGATGTTAGTAGCCCTCCCTCACCACAATTTTTTGATAATCTGTTTCACTCAGACATGGTACAATATTGAAGCAAATGGCTGTCTCTACTTCCATTTCATCATTACTTTAAAGTGTTCAAAATGCAAACAACAGTTTGATGAAGATGTTTTTCACTGACAGAGACAGACAGGAGCGAGAAGAAGCAGAGCGAGAAGGAAGGACATTGAAAGAGGAATATCTAGATGATGTCGACATGCCCAACCCTTTCCAGCCAATAAACAATGTTGTTAATGAGGTTAGTTATCACAGTGTTTCTTTTAAATACAAGTTGGATGAAATCATTATGATGCAAATACTAAATTCATATAAAAATCCCAGAATGAAGACCGAATAAACAAAGCGAAAGAGATGCAAAGACAGAGAGAAAATGGCCAGCAGGGCAGTGTGCAAGAACAGACAGTCCTTCAAGATGAGGATGAAGAGGAAGAGGAGGAGGATGAAGAGAGCGAGAGACAGACCCCGGAGAGCACAGAATCAGGTAGTATCTTTTATTCCTCAAAAGGACTAAAAGGTTTATTTGAGTATTGTCAGTTACTTTCAAATACACACTTTTGCTATTATAACACATGAAGAACCTATTTACCTCTGCAATTTGTTGGAGTGGATGAAGTGATTTCAATGTCTTTCACCTTTGATCAGGAGCAGTGGACCAGAACAAAAAGAAAACTAGGAAATTACGATTAAAACGTAAGCACAGAGTCGACCCTCTCAGAGTGGAAGAAGCAGCACCCAAAAGCCCAACCCCTCCTCCCTTACCAGGTAGGAATGTGTCTTTTACATGTTGTTTCTCATACATGAACAATGATCAACTAATTGGTGAAATTGATAAAAATTCAATGTACAACAGTCTTTACACTGAGGACCTTTGTCAGTGATGTCCATTTGCAATAGGTATAAGCATTCCTCTTGAAAACAAACACACACATTTGAAAAATAGCTGAGACCAGGGCCTGAGCTGCAGCAGAAAAAAACTTTACAGCACAAGCCACGGGGACGTTTTATATTAAACGCTTCAAAGAATGCTATAAGAATACAGTTTCATGTGGCCTCATTGCCATGCCAACTGCTTTGACAAAGTGCTTGTGCTCAGTGTGTTTGAGAGGTTTTTGTCAAGACATACCTTACATATTACTGTTATGTAATATGTTACTATAATATTACTGTTCTTAAAATGAAAATATTTCCATTTTGTAAAACAGCTAATCATTGTTCCAAGCATGTTGCTGTAGTCATTAAACATGAAATACTTCTGATACTTCATAGACTGCACATGAATGCCACATGGTTTGCAACACACTCATGCCAAAGGGAGTGCAATCAAACATTGTTGTACATGACGTTTTGGTTTTAAAGGCACAATATGTAAGATTTTTTTTATTAAAATATCCAAAACCCACTAGAACAGTGTTATATATTTTGCTGACTTGTGTACTTACATTATCCCAAATGTTTCGAAGAATGTTTAAATCCAGAGAAATAAGCAATTTTAACTAGTGTGTCGCCTGCCAATGACGTCATAACCCCTCGATTTTGTTTTGTAGAAAGCATGGAAACACCAAAGACGCTTTAATATGTTGTGCGTTTTATTAGACCGGTGACGACCGCACAGAGTAGCATTATAACAGAACTTTCAAATGTATCTAGTATGATAAAACAGCACGGCTTTTTTCCCCCACATACGCACGACCGGAAATTGCGGTCGACTGTGGCATAATAAAAGCTCAGCTGCTTTCGAGCCGTGTGTCGCGCTCGTTCAGCGGCCTCGTTTCACTTTGACGGCTTTCAGCCTCACCCTGCTTCATTCTACTACGTTAATAAATCATTAGCTCATCCATGAACATGATTTCTGCCCAAGTCCCGTTGGATTGCATCGGCTGTGGGGATGAAGACGACAACTCCCATGATTCCACACTCAGTCACTGCGTCATCAAACTACGCCTTTGTCTCTTTGTTTATTTTGAATACGCGCCCTTCAGCCTAACCTAATTAAATCAACAGATTAATTAATTACGCAGTATAGTAAACTGCAAGCTTGCTGTAAACACATTGCAGTGGTGTTTGTGTTCAGTAGCACAAGACTTCAGGAAAGTCAGAGAAGCTTTTTCTATCATTTGCTGTTGGATTTTTGTAGTCAAATGTTTGCAAAATGCCTAATTTTAACCACTGATTTGTCCTAGTTTTTCCCTTTTGTTGCTTCATATTAATGACTTTAACAGCTAATCCCTTCTTTTTTCTGTTTTAGTTGGATGGGCTACTCCTAAAGCTTCTAGGCTCCCTAAACTTGAGCCTCTTGGAGATACAAGACATTCTGGTAATGGCTGGTTCATTGCATCTTGTTCCCTGTCCGGCATGTCGACAAGCATGCACATCACTAACGTTCTTTTTTCCCTCATTCCGTTTCCTAACCTAACCATGTAATCATCTCCCATAATTCTGTTCTTAAAGCTTTTTTTTTCTCTCCATCCACACAGCAAGCTTCAGCCACATCCTTCCTATACAATCATCTGTCAACAGAAATACCACAACCATCCACCTTAATATTGTGCCTAATAAATGCTACTAGCATGATCTCCTTAACATCTCACTTACTGCGCTGTGACTAATGTGTGTTATTTGATTCCTGATGCTTACAGGAAACATTTTGGACATTCTGAATGCTGCATGTAATGTTCTGTGTCCTCTTCTGAATGTTAAACCAGGCAGTGTGTCATTTTGATCTGTGAATTTAATGATGTAGTGTACTCTTGTAGTATTTAGTTAGCTGATCCTTGATTTTAAAAAAGGACATTGCTGACCTAAATCTTTTTTTCCCCCCATGACTCTCTTTCATTGGCAGATTTCTATGGCAAACCTCTCCCACCTGTATCAGTTAGGCAGAGGCCGAACAGCGATACTCATGATGTAATTTCCTAACACTACCTCTGCTTCTCCCCTGACTGGTTTACAATTCTCAAGGGTATTGTTTTGTTCTTATCTTCAAGCACGGGCAGTGTAGCAAACTATGCAGACGCAATTGCCCAGAAGCGAGGAACTGATACCCAATCGACAAACCCAGACGGATCACATGACCTCGAGCACCTATTGACTGGTGGTCAGCAGAAGCTGTGTTTAAATGAGATGGGGGACATTTATGTTCAGATAATGTGCAACATTTTGATTTCTTTGGAGCCGTTTGTCTTGTTTTATCAAAATATTTAAAATCAGTATTAACAGGCATATGAAACTCAATTGAGACTTCTTTGTCAAAAATATATCACAGACCTATTTTTTAAGAGAATTGAAATCTATGTAAATACATAAGTTTTCATTTATGTACTTGAAATTGTACAAACTTGTTTTTATCGTCCACATGCATATCTTAAACTCTTATATAATGTGCAGTTGATTGTGACACAGTTTGCCTTTTAAATACCAGTTGGTCTTTTTTTCCAGCGGCATTTATAGGTTTATACACTACGCTGTCTTAATTTTGAGAACGACATTCATACTCTCAAATAGCACCAGCAACAGATACAGAGATCGTGAGAAAGTGAACTTTTGAATGGGATGGAAAATGTTTTTGCAAGCCCATTATTGAGTTTGAAACAGCATATTATTCTGGTACACTTTGCTTTATCAGGGAGGAAAACATTTGCCATCTGAAAGATGATGAGTGGGTAATTTCACGATTTACTGTAAATCAACATCCAATATAAATACATATTTTTAATATATGATGTCATTTATTGTAAACGCTGCTTTCATATTTATTTTATGCTATTGCCATTTTTATATTTCACATTGTTTGATGTTTTGTTTTGTATTTTACCACACACTAATATTTAGCTGATGCAAAGTTCTGTGCATCATCCAGTTTGCTCTGCTTTCGGTACCTGCGCATTTTGTACCCAGTTAACACTCGATATGAATGTCAAATAAAAAAATTAAAAGTACTCCGTCATGGTCACTCTCAATCAACACACTAGCAGCACCATCTGCTGGTTGGTGCCGTAACTGCATCATGGTATGGTTTGTTTTTAACTAGACAGCAGAGCTGTGGAGATGTGTAGACGATCATTGTATGATGGAAACAGAAAGAAAGATGTTTACATTTTATTTTTGCAAGAATTATTTAAAAATTCAAAGGAAAGCTTTGTTTGTTACACTTTGTTATTTGGAGCAGTTTGGAGATCTTAAGCAGATGTAAGATAGAATATGGCTCAGTTGATTTTCGCTTTGACAGCCGTCTTGTAACAGACAAAATAGAGACGAGTGTGCAAAGTTCATCTCTCCAGCGGAGCGTACCTGTGAAATTTCACAGATGCATTATGTAGGAAATGACATGGCAAAATATGCTTTAGTGCAATCAGAAAAAGTACATAATGTGAAAAAAAAATTGCCCCCTCCTGTTAAATCATGAAAGAACTGCAATTAACCACATTTTAGAAAGCGGAGTTAAATTTCACTAGCCACACCCTAGATTACTGCCAGACCTGTTGAATTAAGAAATCACTTAAATAGAAACTGTCTGACAAAGTGAAGCATGCTTAAAGAGCAACACAACGTGCCACGATCTAAAGAAATTCAAGAACAGATGAGAATCAAAACAGTTGACATGTATCAGTCTGGAAAGGGTTACAAAGCCATTCCTAAGGCTTTAGGACTCCAGCGAACCATGGTTAGAGCCATTATCCACAAATTGAGAAAACTTGGAACAATGGTGAACCTTCCCAGGAGTGGCCAGCCTACCAAAATTACTCCAAGAGCACAACGACGACTCATTGAAGAGGTCATAAAAGAACCCAGAACAACATCTAAAGAACTGCAGGCCTCACTTGCCTCAATTAAGGTCAGTGTTCATGATTCAACAATAGGAAAGAGACTGGGCAAAAACGGCATCCATGGGAGAGTTCCAAGGCAA
>NW_015505622.1:587292-606721 GCF_001515645.1 Sinocyclocheilus grahami
AAAAAAAAAAAAAAACAGGAAGGGGGCAAAAACCTTTTCACATCACTGTATATACTGTATATTACCTTTTGTTGGCTACTGCCAGCACACATATTTTATAGTTTTTTTGCGACAACTGGCTTAGTATTCCAATTAGTCTAATCAAACTTTGATCCATCACTCAAGTCCAGGCAGCTTTCTAAAGTACAGCATTTAAATGACTGAATTAACATACAGTATAATGGTTCTCTCGTACTTATAAATATACATATTTACGTTTTGCAAATACTTTTACACAAATATACTTTATTTTACAGTGTCCTTGTTACATGTGAATTTACTATAATAGTCTACAACAGTTCATTAAGTATAATTGCGGTAAGATAGGGAAGATGCCCCAAGAAAATTGTGGATTTACTTTTATATTGTAACATTTGCTAGTTTGGTTGTTGCCAATTTAGTTGAATAATTGAATAACTGATGACAGACATACACGGCAGAACTTTTATAAATATATATATATATATATATATATATATACATATATCTTATACTATTGTGAATTGTTTGTGACCCATAGGAAGCACTGCCTCTGTAAGGACGTGTAAGTGGCATACCTGAACCCCACCTTGTAGTATATTACAGTACATAGTACATTACAGAACACACAATCGTACCTCTGCCTCATTCCACTGTTTTCTTGATTTTGAAAAGTTTATAACATTGCCTTTTGAACTTAATCCAGCCAAAGAGACAGAGCTCTCTACAGTGGGGAAAATATTTATTTGATCCCCTGCTGATTTTGTAAGTTTGCCCACTTACAAAGAAATGAAGGGTCTGTAATTTTTATGGTAGGTTTATTTTAACGGATAGAGACAGAATACCAATCAAAAAAATCCAGAAAAAAAACACATTATACAAAGGTTAGAAACTTATTTGCATTTCAGTGAGCTAAATAAGTATTTGATCCCCAAGCAAAACATGACTTGGTACTTGGTGCAGAAACCCTTGTTGGCAAGCACAGAGATAAGATGTTTTTTTTGTAGTTGGTCACCAGGTTTGCACACATCTCAGGAGGGATTTTGATCCACTCCTCTTTACAGATCCTCTCTAAATCCTCAAGGTTTCTTGGCTGTCGTTTGAAAAAAAAAAACCGGAACAACTATCATAATCCACGTTTCTGGGGGAACTCAATAAGAAGGCGGACCGCGGAACAATAAATAATTTCCGATATACCAATATCCAATGTTTTCGACGAAATTATGCTGCATTAAGGGATTTTCCAGCAGTCCTCTTCTCTTTCTGAAGTCTTTTAAGCGTGTTCTACCCTCCTTGTCTCATAGTCAATGCACAGTCACTAATACAGTGAGCGGTTTATATTACTATTGAAAAGATGCTGAAAAGTAGTACTTTTTTTCTTTATATTAGGAACATTAATATTTTTAAACATGTTTAATGTATTTTAATTGAAATTGTTTAGTTGTACATAATATACTTTTAAGTGTTTTAAAAATATAATTTTTTCCATTTATCATATGAATATATATTTGTAAATATTTGAATGTGTTTAAACGGTTCTCAACAGCTTGAAGCACAGTGTAAATCTAAACCTCAGAAGCAGGTTTGTAAGACTGTACTGAAGCATTTTGATGCACAGTACAGTGAAGAGCTCGGAGAGCAGTGGCGCAGTGCAAGGTGGTAAATATGATTTATTTCTTTTTTTAAATAGCCACTCTGTAAAATAACTGTAAAAATAGTTTAAGTTGTTTTTAGCATGTTTTTAAATGTATGGCATTACCACAGTACTTTTTTGTTGTTGTAAATATTAGCTTTCTGGAAATAGTGTTTTATTTTATTTACAAAAGTGCATTGTATTAAACAATCTCGGAACTAGTCTGCACAACATAAATGTTTGATGTTTTCAGGGATGTGCTTCTGAATGCGCTCTCATGGCAGTACGGTGTACTGCTTAATCGCTTCTGTGACCTTACAAACCTCAAGCAGTGCCTCACAGAGCTCGGATACACAAACCTCCTTCCACAGACGCATCCTGAATCTCATTCCCAAACGTCACCCATCCCCCCACAGTGCTTTATTCACCGAGATCCAGTGCGAATTCCTACCCAAAACCACCACCCTGGCTGGTTAAAACAGTACTACCTCCTAAACGCAGCCTCTCTTCTCCCAGTACTGAGTTTGAATGTGAAGGAAGGGGAGCATGTGCTTGATCTTTGTGCAGCTCCTGGGGGGAAAAGTCTGACAGTATTACAGACAGCCACTCCTGGTGAGTTCCAAACCTAGTCCAGAACAATCAACAAAATACTTAGGACTAGGGCATGACTCGTGTATGTGAAATGATCTGTGACTGAGACAAACCTAATGATGAACTACTGTATGTAAAACTGTTCAAAAGTTTGGGGTTGTTAAGAGTTTTTAATTTATTTGAAAGAAATGACTTGTGCACACCAAGGCTGCATTTATTTGATCAAAAATACAGTAAAAACTGAAATATAGTTATCTTTTATTACAGGTTAAAGTAACTGTTTACTATTTTAATATAACATTCTTTAAGGATGCCAACAGGAGTTTGAGGTAAAGAAAAGGACATAAAATAAAGTTGTAAAAAATGTATTCGAGATATGAACAAGGATTTGGGTAGAGAAACGAGTGTAGTCCATTGGAATAACTTATTGGATATTACTCATGAAATTAAGTGCCCAGATCACAGCATCATCCCAGTCTGTCAAAGTGAAAGATAATGATTATTAGGGCTGCCACTAACGACTATTTTTATTTAGATTAATCTGTCGACTAATTTATCGATTAATCTAAACGATTAATTTCCCACAAAAAAAAATTACAATTTTACTTAAGAATAATTTATTCAACTATATTTTATTAAACCAAATGAAATCCAAATTTCTATGAAATCCTCTTTTTAAAGCAAAAGTAAAGTGCAACATAGAGTGCAAGAAGCAAGTGTCCATCTCATAGTTTAAATCACTGAAATCAAAGTTCAGTATTATAGTGTAAGAATGATAACATATCCACGTGTTCTAGTCTACTAATAAAACAATTATAATCAAAAAAAACACTTTTTAAAGGAGTATTTACCAGAAATGTTATTTACTAGAATTTATTTAGGAGAAAAATATAAATGTGCAGTATTTCTGAAAAGAAAAATTTATTATTTTTTAAAAATAAAATATTTTAATTGGAGATGCTTTTGATAATACAATTTAATTTAACCATTAAAACAGAGTATAGAAAAATGAAAAAAAAAACTGAATTTGGAAATAAAACGGATTTCATAGGGCCCTATATAATTATAATTTAAAAATTTATTATTTTTTAAAAAATAAAATATTTTAATTGGAGATGCTTTTGATTAATACAATTTAATTTAACCATTAAAACAGAGTATATGAAAATGGAAAAAAAAACTGAATTTGGAAATAAAACGGATTTCATAGGGCCCTATATAATTATAATTAATTTATTTGTGGTAATAAAAATAGATGTAAGTGAACAATAGCCTTTAAAATTACTTAAAATACATATATAACAGCAATGAGGCAATAATAATTAGTTCAAATAAAGTATCAAAAGCAAGAAATTATATAATTTTATTGAACAAAATTGTTAAATAATTGTTCTACAGACAATTCTAATTTGCATCAAATTGTTAAATAATTTTTTATAATATTACAATAGAAAGCAGTTATTTTAAATTGTAATAATATTTCACAGTACCTTACTTAACTTACCTTCCTTTTCACAATACCTTACACAATACCAAAATCATACCAAGTGTGACTTGGTGACTGTTCATTTCTAAAACTTAACAGTACATTTCCTAGTACATGAAAATCAGTTTTTCATTAAATGACCCCTTTAAATGTAAATTACTTTTTGTTGTACCCTACAATTAGATTTTTTCTTTTTTTTTGTGATAAAATTGAACTCTTAGGGCTCCTGCACTGTAATGAAGTGGATCAGCACAGACATGATTGGCTACTAAAGACTCTCGAATCATATGTTCCTCCTACGCTACGACATCTCCTTTCAGTGACTCACCTGGACGGCCGGAGCATTGGGAGCATGAAGCCAGGGGCTTACGACAAGGTACCACACTTAACCTCTGCTCATCTGTCAGAGCCATCAAAATTACAACTTTCAAGCCATCATTTGGCTATTTTAAGTGCTGATATTTACACATAATGACTTCTTCGTAGGAGAGAACATTACCTAACATTTGTTTGAGTCCGTTAACTGCAGAAGCTTAATTCACTGAATTAACCTCCACGGAATGTCATCCATCCAAGTGTTTGGGGGAATGCTTGTTTGTGAATGTCAAAGTGACACTCTTACACGACATCAATAGCGATGCTGCCTCCAAACTCCCTCATTTATCACTGCTGGCGTAACTGTTAGTGCAAGCCCTTACTTTCCATCTCAAAGCAACCAAAAACCTGCAAGGTGGAATAGAGGTTTTCTGCACACTCAGTCATTTGAAGGCAAAGCTGCATATGTTTGCATTTTTTCCCCACTCATCATGAGGTGACGAGACACTAGGCAGGTCACTTGCAGCCCTCCAGGCCAAACATGCCAATCAAGCGGTGAATATGGCGCTTTTAAGGTTCCCAGATACTGCTGACTGAGTATTATCCTCTTCTGGCGGTGAGAAAAGAGTTGGGCCACTGAGCAGAAAGGTAAACGAATACACAATGCGACAGGAGGTGTCGTGATGGTTTCAAATGAAAGCAGCTCAGGGTGAATGCGTTGGTAGGTTAACTTTTCCTTTTGGGTTTTTTTTTTGAAGCTAGGCTTATTGGAAAAAAATCCCTGTGGCGAGATTTCTGTGAAAGAATGGATATCATGTTGCTTCTTGCATGTTACGCAACACTTACAAAGAGAAATGTCCAGCACGTTTAGTTTTATCTGAAACGTGTAAACAGGAATGTCTTGAAGCTCTTTTATTATTATAATAATTTTTTGGTGTTTTGCCTTTTATTATGATACGACAGTGGAGAACAGACAGGAAGTGAAGTGGGAGAGAGAGAGAGGGGGGCAGGATCGGGAAAGGTCCTCGAGCTGGAATTCGAACTCGGGACGCCTGTAACGTAATTGTGTTATATGTCTGCGCACTTGCCCACTAGGCTATCGGCGCCAACGTCTTTGAGCTCTTTTGTCATACCTCGTGTTTCATTGGATTTTCATGAGCGCTCTGAATCGCAATTGCAGTGTTTACCAGGTGAGCTACTGAGCAAGTTTACTATGTCAGAAAAGCTAATCTTATGAATCTAGTTATGTGATGCAGACTTAAAAATTTATTAGTTTATATGTCTTGCACTATGGTAAAAGGGTTTTGAGGTCAAAACATGGTACTGTGTATAGTATATAGTCTTTATTTAGTGTTTGTTAGTCAATATTTTGCCCCTGCAATTATAATTTGTGTGAAAAGGAATAACATCGGTTGGTGTTTTACTGCCACTAATGCTCATTTGAACCAAAAACTGCAGTGAATTAAATGTATAGGTACTTTTTTTTTGGTACATCATTTTGCATAAAAGTAAGTAGAGGCACTTTTTCTTTTTTTTTTTTTCTAACAACGAGTCTGTTGTTTTTTGAATAATTCATTGAATATAGCACAACCACACATGGCTGTGATACACCCATCCCACCAGAAGGTGACAGTGTTGTTGTTTTACTCTCACTGACCTCCATTCACATTGGACAGATGCTTAAGATCCCGGGACCCTCGATGGAGGTACGCATTCAAGCTCTGATGATGAAAACTCATGCCCCGAAATGTCAAATGAATATGTCTCAGATGCCCATAATCGAATCACTTTATCAGCACTGGCACTTAGATGAGGGTAACAGGTTTGGCTCTTCCTCTAAACGTGCTGCCGTTCCTAGATCACATTGTCAGGCCCACGGGGGTCTTTCTACACCATCATGTCCTTTAGTGACGTCGGTCTCCAGAGTGCCCCCCGGCGTTCTTTTAGCCAGACAGGGAGCAGAGCTAAGAGAGGGAATTAAGAGGCTCTAATACAAAGCTGGCAGGGAGAAAAACAGTGGGGCTCAATTGTCAGCTTGACAAGGCAGTCTCAGCCAGTTCTAATGAGGAGAGAGTAGTCTCAAAGGAAGTCGAGAAAGATGAGCTTAGCTAGAGCATAGAGCGATGGGGAGGATTTCCTGAGAGAGATCCATAGCAGAACGAATGGCTGGTATTTTTTTTATTCAGTCCTGTCTGTTGCTCATCTGAATCTTCCTGCTTGCGTTGGTTGTTTGTTTAACCACTGTAGAAGATTCTAGCTCAGGTGCGTTTTGTGATTATTAGCCCCAGGTGTGTGTAGTGTTTCCACTGTCACTCTCTCTCTCTACTTCAGCCGCTCTCTCATTTGTTCAGCCAGTTTCACAGAGGACGGTGTGAGTGTGTTGGTTCTTTTGAAGAGCTAATGAGGCCCATACCGGCAGGTCCCTGCTGTCCTTCTGCTTTCCTCTTTGTGTAATTTTCACTGTCCCCCAGGTGAACACGAAATATTCCCCTTCTGTCTGCTACAGTGTTTCCTCCCTGCAGAGTTAGAACCTGTTCTCTGATGTGTGTTTGTCTGTGTGCGTTGCTCCGTCCCTCTGTGTCAGGTGCTTGTAGATGCCCCGTGCTCTAATGACCGGAGTTGGCTTTATACCCCTGATACCCACCAAGGGGAAATGTGGCTGAAGGAGAGAACTCAGCTACCACTCTTACAGAAGGAGCTGCTCTGGTAAATATCTATGACGGGAACTCCCACACACACATACAAACTCGTGGGCAAGCAGACAGCGCAAAACAATGCATTCTTGATTTGAGTTCTACAATCTTCCTTGGCAGCATGCAAAGATTTAAATCATACAACAGTGAAGGCTTAATTTAATATAATTTAGTTGTTTATTATAAACTAAATTTATTGGCCAAAAACAACATTTAGCTGTGTCAAAAATGCAATGCACAGTCCTGTTGTTGCATGCTTTTAAAAAAATATATATTTTATTTCATTTTGTAAATAATTAATTCATATTAATATTGTTAATTTAATATGTGAAATTATTAAATACAATTCTATATTTTTCTCTTTAGATGTTTTTGTTTATTGCTAGAAAAGGGCGAAATCGTCGAAGCACTGCACAAATTATGAACTCATAAAATGAATGGAATAAAATGACTTAACTAATAATTAGTCTAAACTCCTGGGGTTGACATAAAAGTTAAGCACCTGCTTTTATTAATATTTTGAATGAACTTTTATTGTATATTTCCATATTAATTTGAGGTTTATTAGTTTTATGTGTTTGTCATTTATAGTTTTATTAATATTTAGCTTTAATTTATTTTAGTAGTTTCAACTTTTTTTCAGTTTGTTTCCAAAGCAACATTTCTAACATTGTTTTTTTTAAAGTTTTTCATGTAATATTTATATTTTATGTAGCTTTACTTAATTACACCTCTCCTTTTTCTAATGTGGTTTTAGAAAGTGCCAATTTGATGATGTCTATTTAATGTTAATAATGGCTGGTTGTGTTTTATTGTTGTTTGTCAGTTCGGCCCTAGCAGCAGTGCGTCCTGGAGGAGTGGTTGTCTACTCCACATGCACCATGTCACAAGCTGAGAACCAATCAGTTGTGGAGGCGGTGCTTGCATCTTATCAAGGAGTGGAGCTTTTGGAACTGGAGCAACACTTAATTGACTCTCTGTCTGATCATTTCTGCTTTGCTCACTTTCATCCTTCAGTGGGACAGTTAGTAATCCCACAAAAGGGTAAAACTTGGGGACCTATGTATGTTTCTCGATTACGAAGAATATATTAAAAATTGAAAAATATTGTGCCATGGTGCAGTATTAGTACTTTAAACACATCAGAGCTGGGGAGCTCAGATGATTGATTTAGGTTTGAGTCATAACTCTCTATCCTGGCCTTCTTCATAAAATTTTCCAATCCAAAAGCAATAAATGAATAAAAATTTCAAATTTTTACCTTACAATTCTTTTTTTTTTTCTTTCTTTTTTTTTTTTGAAGTTTGCAGTTTATATTTTGTAGTTAATTATTTCTTGTAGTTCTGAGAAAAAAAGGCAGAATTGTGACCATTTCAGAATTGTGAGATTTAAACTCAAAATTACGAGAAATTTTGGATTACGAAATATAAAGTTTAAGTGAAATATAAAGAATTGTGAGATAAATAGACGCAATTACCTTTTTATTTTTTATTTCATGGTAGAAACAAAAAGAGAGAACTGTGAGATGTAAACTCAGAATTCAGGAAAAAAAACATCAGAGCTATAAACTCATAATTGCAAGTTGAAAATTTGGAACAACAAGAAAGTCAGTGAGTTTATATCCGATCATCCTGACTTTTTTTCTCAGAATTGCGAAAAAGTCAGAAGTCACAATTCATTCATTCCATAGGAGAAATTATATTCCATGGAGGGAAAAAAACAGCAATAATGTGAAATATTTTTTACATTTTATAACTTTTCTATTTAAATGTTTCAAAATGTGATTTATTCCTGTGATGGCAAATCTGAATTTTCAGCAGCCTTTAATTAGTCTTCAGTGCCACATGATCCTTCAGAAATGATTCTAATATGCTGATTTGCTGATCAAGAAACTGTGAACTTTGAGTTTCCATGCCTCCACAAAGGCAAACACAGCCCAGGTTAGGCAGGAATGCTAATCTCTGGCAACTCTCCAGCTGAAGCACCACTTAATGTGATCTCTCGGAAGTGAAAGCTGTTTTGAAATCTCGGAACGCAACACTTGAACAAGGTTTGAGTAATGAATGTGGGCTCAGGTCTTTTCTCTTTTGCATAAGTGTTTTTAAACGTCTCAGCTGAACTGCTTGAGGAGTTTTGCTGTTGTCAGCCTTTGAGGTCAATGACAAATTGTGTCTAATAAAACTTAGAGTTTTCCTGAATCATGGAAGAGCACACTTTGAGTGCTTACCATTAATATGATATATGAAAATGAGATCGCGCACACCTTTTAGACCAGGTGTAGGCTATACGCTTAAGAAACAGTGTGTACTGTAGCAGCACCATCATAGCTTTATTTCTATTTAAACTTTTAGCAGAGTACACTGGTTGTGCATTAACATCATCTCAAGAGTCATGTTAATAGAGAAGCTTGTTGCTATAGAATTAAAACTGCGTATTACACGGCTCTGTGGAATACTTGATTCTGATTGGTCAGTCGCGAGATTCCGAGGTATGTTATCGCTCGATAACAACCGGTAAAAGCTATTAACACAGGCTCATCCGGGTAACCGGAGTCGGCGCTGTACTCTTGCTTGAACTATTTTTTTCTTGGTGGAAGCTTTGCGTTTGTTTAGCTAATAAAATATTAAAACTCCATTCAAAATGGTGCAATTATTTAATTATGTCATCCTGGTATCATCATAAAAAACAAATCAGATCAGGTTCAATTTCCTCCGTTTTATTTATTTATTTATTTTGCATCCGTAGCAAGCATTTTGAGAGGTGTTTTGACAATTCAGAGCTACCTTACAAGCAAACATCATAATCCAGAATGGTGTCTGATAAATTGAGCCACTTCTTCTCACAGCACAAAGCACTGTATGATAAACGAAGTGCGGAATACAAAGAGATGGAATATAAAGACAGATTGTGACAATTGATAGCAGAGCCACTGACATCCTGAAGTAAACTTTGAATCGCTTGGGATAACCCCGTAGCTCCTTAAAGGTGGAACTCTCCTTCCTCTCTACGCAATCTCAGGATTGGATGGACCCAATATTTCCTTTCTTTTTTTTGTAGAAGAGAGGACAACAAAATCATCCTCACTGCTTGAAGACTCCATTTTGTATGGTTTTGTGAATTTCTTTGCAACAGATTAACTAATACACAACAGACTCAGTGTGCAAGGTTTCTGTGCGTGGCTAATTTTTAGGACAGCTAAAATATAAAAACTAAAAAAATTCGGACTCAGTGTGCCAGGACCTTAAGAATTAATTTACTACAGCTATATTTTCACTCACCTACAGTGAACAAAAAAATGATAGAGTTTCACATTCTTAGTAATCTCATTGCAGTGTATTTGATGTACAGAAAGCTTTAGTGTAACAATGGTGGATTCACCAGCACCAGCCCTGTGCTTCTCACACACGCACAAAGAGAGAAAGTGAGAGAATAGCACATAGGTCCGTGTACTTTCTTCTGTGCAACCTAATGCGTTTCGCAGAAATATTTATTTCAGAAATTTGAATCATCACCCAGCCTGTTTTATTTAGTTGTGCGTAGTTAAATCTGTATGGTGAAGCTGCGTTACTCATAGACAGTTCAGAACAGATGAGAAGCACAGATTTAAAAAAAATAATAAAAAATAGACGTAGGATGGTCCCCCAGATATTTTTTTAGTAAAAAATAATTATGACAAATCTGATTAAACTCACGCAGTTAGGATACGGTACAATTCGTTAATTAATTATTTGTATTACACGGCTCTGTGGAATACTTGATTCTGATTGGTCAGTCGCGAGATTCCGAGGTATGTTATCGCTCGATAACAACCGGTAAAAGCTATTAACACAGGCTCATCCGGGTAACCGGAGTCGGCGCTGTACTCTTGCTTGAACTATTTTTTTCTTGGTGGAAGCTTTGCGTTTGTTTAGCTAATAAAATATTAAAACTCCATTCAAAATGGTGCAATTATTTAATTATGTCATCCTGGTATCGCGGACTCGCTTTCGTTTCATACAAACGCAGCTGCTGCCATTTTGCTACGATTGTTTTGTACGCTGTAATGGATTATAAGAGAACTAACAAACTGGTAAGGTTTTAAAACATTTTCGTCTTAATTCTTTTATTGCCTTAATTATTTTTGTGGTGAAATGTTGTGTAATAAGTGGTTTGACTGCACCGTTTCCCTTAAATGTCCGTCTAGTTTGAATTTGCCGCTTGCTCGCAACAGCTGTCTTCACGGAAGCTTTGCCTTCAAATATTTCAGCTCAAATCAATATTTCGCGTCTAATTATTTTCTTATGTGGCAAGTAGCCGTGTAATAAGCGGGATATGTACATCCAGCCGGCTGTTATCTCAGAATAAACCCCTTCAGGCTGACTCAAGACCCCTCTGCTTCGTGTCGGGGTCCTGATCACCCTGTCAGGGTTTATTCTGAGATAACAACCGGCTGGATGTACATTATCCCTTACATATCAGGTGGTTTATTTAACTTTAAGCTGCATTAGAATATGTACACATTCAAAAGTGTTTTCAATGTTCAATGTTTTGAAAGCAGCCCTCACCAAGGCTGAATTTATTTTAATCAAAAATACAGTAAAAAAAAAAAAAACGGTAATATTGTGAAATATTATTATAATTACTTTTCAGCAGCCATTACTCAAGTCTTCAGTTTCACATGATCCTTCAGAAATAATTCTGATATGCTTACTTGCTGCTCTAGAAACATTTCTTATTAATATCAGTGTTAAAAACAGTATTAATTGTTAAATTGATTTCTGAAGGATCATACTGGAGTAATGGCTGGCTTTTTACAATGTATTCAAATAAAAAGCAGTTATTTCAAATTGTTATAACATTTCACAATATTACAGTTTCTACCGTATTTTTGATCAAATAAATGCAAACTTGGTGAGCAGAAAAATTGTAATTATTCCCAGATATTTGACCCCCAGTATAAGTATTAAGTATTCAAAGATTGAAGCTGGTTGGATCACCTCTGGCAGGATTACAGTTGTGAGCCTGCGTAGCCTCCAAGTCTGTCGGTATTGCACATCTTGATAATGGAATTTTTGCTCATACTTTCGGAGCAATATTGCTCATGCTCTGTTGCGGTATGTTTTAGGTCATTGCCCTGTTGGAAGATGAATCGTCTTCCAAATTTCAGTGCTTTTGCGGATTGCTTCACGTTGTCCTCGGGGATTCTACTGTATGCAGCTCCATCCATTTTTACTCCTAACTTTATGAGTTTTCTAATCCTTGCCGCAGAGAAGCCTCCCCAAAGCTTGATGCTTCACTCTGAGGATTGTGTTCTCCATGTGATGTACTACTAGGGTTTTGCTTAACAGCATGGTGGTCCAAAAGTTCACTTTATCAGACCGCTGTGTGTTCCATAGACGGTTGAGCCCTTCACATGCTATCACATGTTGAGCCTATCGTATTTTTCTTGCCACGCTCCCTTGTAAGATATGAATTTAGCTGTTTCTATATGAATGAACACCATGTCTTTGCCATCAAAGACGTTAACTTATTTAGTCACGAAAGGCCTTTTGGTCTTGCTTATAATAGATCTTCTGCCGACATTTTAAAAAATTAACATTTCTGGGTGGATTCAGATAATTCCTTATGTCAGATATCTCATATTATATTATTGATCTTGTTTTGTATGTTTTTTGTTTTATTTTTTTAAGAAATGTATACTATGTACATACATACACTGATTTGTGGAGTCTGATTTATATATTTAAGTTTATGTAATTTTCTTCTTTTTTTCACCCTCTCCTTTATATATGATTATATTATGTTTGATTTAATTTGATAGTAATCGTCAAACTTCCTCTCTTCTGTTTGTGCTGTGTAGAATGACCAGGTGATTATTTTACTAATTAATTGCTCTTTTCAAAATGAACTCAGATTGTGTTTGTTACTCACACCCTGACAGAGGCAAAATAGCTGCAACGCGTAGGTGTGCACTTGTCACCTGTTCATAAAACTTATAGCCATGATGAAATGAAGACTTTTGGAATAAGATTCGAATGCCTTGAACTACTATTATTCTTACAAGTTGAATCACTCCTTGCACCCAAAGAGCACCGAGACAAGAACCCTATACCCCGTGCAGCACTTCTTTTGCATTCTTTATTTCGACAAAATCAATAGCAGTTATTAAGATTGATGTGGTTTGGAATTGGTAAAATGTGCTTGGAAAAAAATTTGATCAGAATATCAACGTGCCTAATAATTATTCACGCGGTATAGATAGATAGATAGATAGATGTTCCTTAGTTGTAAATAAGAATTGGAGTGGTTTGCTAGAAAATACTATTTCAGTCTTTTTACTTACAAAAATCACTCTTATTTTTTTGTTTGTTTCTGCTTTGCAAAATTTCTAGTCAAGCTGCAATTGGTCAAATTCTGCAAATGTGCAAAAAATTGTTTAAGCTAGATCAGTCATTTTATATAAAAAAAAAATAATAAAATGTTCCAGAATGATACTAAACCCAATACATAATTTGAGATGCAGTGGATATGACTTTGTGGAGGGAATTTTAATGAATTGTCCTGTGATTCATATGTTCATGTTGGACATTTTTAGCTGTCAAGCTAGGGTTTCATTTTCCAAACATCCAAGGGTCAAAACTGCCCATAGTTGTAGAAACACACTTACACTACAAAATGATCCACTGCATTTGCTAAAACACTGGCTTGCAAAAATGCACTCTATTTTAAAGCATTTTCACATGGGATTGTAAGCAATATTTAAAATAAATAAATAAACACACCCAGCAGTGCTCAGATGTTTGACATCCCCCTCCAACATTTGTCTTAAAATACTGAGACATGACAATTAATATTAAAACATTCAGTTTCTTAACTCTAAATGTCGAGATTTACACATCCATGCATTTTAAGATAATTTAGATTAATATATTGGGATATTGTTCAATTACTTATTATTTGGTTATTTATTTAGTAAAATGCTTTTGACATTATTGAATTGTCTTAATTTAGCAGCATAAGCTTTCAGTTAAATACATCATGTTTTGGTGTTGCACAAATATTAACGGTTCTAACAGGCTATGCACATTTCTCCTCCAAAACTTTATTTTTAATTTTTAATCCATGTAACCTTTAAAAGTGAAATATTTCAGAAACTGGTACTTTTGGTTACGTTCCTATTATCCATCAGTCTCTAGTGTAGTGAAGTCATGCATGTATGCACAAATCGACAGTTTAATTTCCATTCAGCGGAACATTAACTGTTGTTAACAAATTCTCATGTTGTGGTTTATTTACAATAATACAGACTAAAAAAGTATTTTACTCTGTATAGCAGCTCCGCCTGAATATGGAAGGAGCGAAAGAAAGAGAAATGCCTCAGTGTGAGTTTGTGCCGGGATGGCGGGTGTCTTCGCCCTTCCATTTTCTGCATTGGGCTCCAGCTTGCCCTTTCAAATCAGTGAGCGGCTCACTCGCGCAGGAAATGAATTATTACCTCTCAGAGGGAGAGGAAAAGAAGAGAAAGGGAGGGGCGAGAGACTGGCAACGTAAAAGCGTACTCAGTAAAGATCACACAGAGTCCATTGCTGGTCTGAGAAATGGGCCCCGGCTGGAGGAAAAGACTTTAAAATAGCCGCTGACATTTACACTAGCTCCGCACGTCCGCTGTTTTAATAATGCCACTTTGAGAAGGACAGAAAAGAGTGCACACCTGTGATGAGTCCAGAAATTCTCCACTGTTATACAGCGAGAGAACGAGTTCAAGCTAATTTAAGCTTTTACTTTTTGCTAATGTGCTAAACTAAACTGTACTCTCCAACGACAAGTAGTTCCCCTCTGAGATGGTCTTTCACTCAGACTTCTCTAAAAACAATTGACAGAAATGTAATTTCTTCTGCTTGTTAAACTGCTGCTCTATGGTGGAAAGACTTCACATTTGTGCTTAACCCTTATGTTGTGTTCTGGTCATTTTTGCCTGGACAGGGAATTTGCTCACACAGGGTATAACAACTTCCCCAAAAATTTATAATTTTTGCACATTTTTGAGATTTTTCGTCCACCTTGTTACAGTTGTGGTGTTCAGTTTTTAAGTGAAAGCTGATGAGCGTAAGCTCAATAGTTGTTTCCATCCAAAGTTACAAATTAAACTTATGCGCAAAATTGGAATATCGCATAAAACATTTGCGAATAAAGCACCGTTTCCATCCAGTGAGTTGAAGAGAACAAAATCGCCACTTCCCGATTACCTTGCGCTAAATATCACAAAGAAAAATTACATTTGCTGCAGTAGGAGAAGGCACTGTATATAATAATTTATGTATACAATGAATTACGAGTTTCAGAGCGTGCAGATGAAATGTGAACAGTTAGGCCTATCTTATTTTTGGAGCCTGCTGTTTGGGAACGCAGTTCTGGGAGTTAATTATAACAAAGAATTTTGACGAGACTTTGCTCAAGCATTTTAGAATGACAAAACTAGCATTTCAGATGCTGTGCAATGAGATCGGTCTGTTGGTTGGTCCAGTTTTATGCTGTCCCATCGCAAAGTCACATGTCTTTTTTTACACACATTATGGAATTTATACAGTAAATGAGTTTCCATCGTAGTTTATGCGCATGTTTTCTTACCAGATAAGAAATTTATCCTACTTAGTTGAGCGCATACGTTTTTTATGTGCATTTTTAGAATTTATGCACATCTTGCCATTTCCATCCAGCATTTTTTTTAATGCGATATCCCAAAATGCACATAAAAATAGGTGGATGGAAACATAGCTAATGAGGCCTACAATCAATCTGTTACAAAAAGTACAAAACCTGTCCTAACTGAACGAAAACAAGTTGATAAAAATGTAATCCAATATTTGGTAATAGAGCATAACGACATTTATATATATATATATATATATATATATATATATATAAAAAAAATTTGACCAGGAACACCAAATTATGTAAAAGATTTTTAGCACAAAGGTTGAGTCAAGATACATTCTTCTGTTTCTGTGATTTTGAAACTTCGTCACGTTTTTACTTTTACGTTTTTATCATGAAAAGACTAAATGTAAATGTCCTTGAGATACATTTGAGACATGTAAGGGTGTGGGATAGAACAGAGGTCTTCAACCCTGTTCCTGGGGACCCACTGTCCTAAAGAGTTTAGCTATAACCCTAATCAAACACACCTGAAGCAGCTAAACAAACTCTTCAAGACTGATTAAAGATACACAGGCAGGTGTGCTGAAGCAGGTTGGAAATTAACTTTTAAGGAGAGTGGGTCCCCAGGAGCAGGGTTGAAGACATCTGGGATTGAATGCATGAATCTATCTTATGTAAATGTCACATATCTAGTTGTTTAGGCCACATATGTGGAACTACGGCATACTGTGCCAAGAGAGCTTAAAGAGACCAGAAATCGAATTGCCTGCCACTGCGATCATGACTAAATTGAAGTTAGTATATTTGCATACAGCATGGGAAGTGCTGTTGTAGATTTGTGGACACATTTATCTATCCAAGTGTAAATGGAATGTGCGAAGCCAGCTGGACAGCAATACAAAGGATGCAGGAAGTGACTAAAGTCTGGAATACACTACACAATTTGTGCCCTTATTTAGAGTTTGGATAAGTTGATGCTAGTGTAATGGTCACAGACCCCGATTTTTTAGCTTCAGACTTTGATTCCATCCAGTCGAAAGATATCAAACACCCCTATGTCATATAAGATGTTCATTTCTTTATTTCTTCAGTCGAAAACAAAATAAGGTTTTTAAAGAAAACATTTCAGGATTTTTCTCCATATAGCAGACTTCAATGGAAAGGTTGAAGGTCCAAATTACAGTTTCAATACAGCTTCAAAGGGGTCTACACGGTCCCAGCCGAGGAATAAGAGTCTTATTATAACAGAACGAACTGTCATTTTTTTAAAAAGTAAACATTTACATACATTTTAACCACAAATGCTCGTTTTGCACTAGCTCTGCGATGCGCAACACGTCTCCACACATTACATAATAATGTTGGAAAGGTCACGTGTGGTTAGTTCTTAATTTGTGTACTACGGTTCAGAAAGGTAAGGTAGGGAGAAAAGCTCCATCTCATTTTCTCCTCTAACTTCAAAATCGTCTGACAGCATTGTTTTACCATTTTTTTTGTAAAGGGCATTTGACTTTCTTTGCACGTTCGCTTTGTAAACACTGGGTTGGTACTTCCGCCTACGTCATTCATGACCTTTCTGACGTGACTAAGTAATGTGTGAAATCGAGCTAGTGCAAGACGAGCATTTGTGGTTAAAAAGTATATACATTTTTATTTAAATTTTTTAGAAAATGGCCGATCATTTCACTAGATAAGACCCTTATTCCTTGGCTGGGATCGTGTAGAGCCCTTTGAAGCTGCATTGAAACTGGACCTTCAATCCGTTGGCTCCCATTGAAGTCCATTATATGGAGAAAAATCCTGGAATGTTTTATTATCCTTAATAGACTATGCCATAAAGATCTGTGTCCATTCAATATAATGACTGTTTCTGTGCTTTCCTGCAATATGCCTCATCAAGCAATGTGTCAATCACCTATATTTATTGAACCAAATCTTCTTTTCATAAAATTTATATTGTGAGAAAAGCAAGAGTGCCTGACCAACAAATAATGTGATATGAATCACTGTTTCTGGTAAAAAATTAAAAATAAAATCTAAAAATAAATTCAAATGGTGTAACCATCAAGTAAACTATAATATTTTACTTAAATATAATATCAAGTAAAATGTAATAATTATAAATTTAATTTTGGTATATTTTTTATATTTAATATAAATTCAGTATAATAAAATTAATATAACATATTTTGACTGACGAATTGGGATCCGTATGGAAAACGCCACTATTGCTGACCTCCTCCAGTGCCCTGCGGAAGCCGGCAAGTCCCCCCACACCAGCTGGGGCGGAAGATAGGACAGCGGCTAGGCAGAGGTGTCCACCACTGCTGTTCCATACAGTGGTACATTGGATAACACTGGGAAAGCGTACCTATTCGGGAACGCTATTAATTTATTTTCGAGTGAAGAAAGTCGAAAATCATGAAATCAAGAAAGACTTAAAAATCTTGGTTAACACGGGGGTAAGTAAATTATCAGGAATTTTTTATTCTGGAAGTGAACTAATTGTTCAATAAATTACACTTTATTATAAAGTGTTACCCAAAGTTTTACTTTTAGTTAACAATAAGATAACTGGGTCCAAAAAGAGCAGCATCGTTTAACCACCAGTTCGGTTTTGTGCACTCTACACAGATTTTCTGATGATTCAGTTGTCATTTCTTGAATGTTCACATATAGTAAATCCAGTTGTAAAATGCAGTTGTCAGTGATGTTAATAACTGAACTCTTTGTGTAGAGAATGGGATTAAGCACAGTGTGTACATGGCCCTTTGTTCCACTTCAGATCATGTGTAGCTGAACCATCTCGGCTACGTCCTTATGTGGGTGGCAGAGCACTAGCAACCCACACTGATATCTGATTTAATCTGGTTTTGCCCTTTGCTCTGCCTCTCTTTCTCTCTCGCTCTCTCTCTCTTTCTCTGTGTGTTTGATGTTCAGATTGCTAGCCTGGCCTGCACAGCAGATACCAAGCCAACTCTGCGGGTTGCTACACAGTACCCAGTGTTAATGGGGGTCTGTTTATGACTGGCCTGGCTCTGCTTATAGAGGAAATATAGTCACAATGCCAACAATGTCTGTGTGTGTGCCTATGCTTACCGAGGCATAGCTTATATTTAGGATGTTTTTGTCTTATTTTATTGTAGTTATATGGGACTCTTGTTATTTTGTAAACAATGCCCCATTAGGAGGCCTTGAGATTTATTCCCACTCTGATCTCATTAGTATTTAGACATTTGAGAGTAACGTTTACATATCAGTTAAAATAAAAATGTAATGATTATTTAATTTTTATATATAAATATTTATATTTTATATCTTATTAAAATGTTTATATATTTATATATAATATAATAATATATTTTAATAATATAATATTTATATTACAGTTCAGATTCATAGTTGGTTAATAGTGAGAATTGGGCCTTAAAATAACCAAATTTGACCCCCAAAAAAGTAGATTTTACATACTGTCGTTACTAATACATTAATAATGTATGTTTCAGTGTCTGTGTAAATGTATGAAAATATTCACATTTTACATATGGATGCATACAGTTACTAATAAGATTATAATTTTTTTTTTACCCTGACAGTGAAACAGTAATTACAGACATTCCTAGCTGATCTAAATAGATGTAATCTGTCACCCTTTTAGTATCTTTATCAGATATCTGAACCAGCCAGGATACAACAGATCAGTTTCTGCGATAACAGACATGAAAGAGCGCACAAGCGAAACAGCTGTAATGAGTCGACTTCATCTCGCCTGTTAATTACTTCATACACATTCTGCACTGTTGCTTATGGGACTAATTATGAGGCAAACAGGCAAAGATTTCAAAGTGTCTCTCCTCCAGAACGTTGAAATGTCAAATGGGAGTGTATTCACGGCTAATTGTGCTCAGAGAGACACAGAGGAAGTTCTTCTCCACGGTGTTGGTTTGCTTTGATGGTTATGTTTGAGGAGCATATAGCACATTATCCTTAATAGACTATGCCATAAAGATCTGTGTCCATTCAATATAATGACTGTTTCTGTGCTTTCCTGCAATA
>NW_015505622.1:608459-610270 GCF_001515645.1 Sinocyclocheilus grahami
CTCCAGAGGAGGAGATGGCGGGCGAGTTGCGACATGCGAAGGGAGCGTAGACCACCTTGGTAGTTGATGCTTGCAACTCGAGGCAGTTGATATGCCACTGCAGTCGGGGCCCCGACCAGAGCCCCACAGCTGCATTCCCATTGCACACGGCACCCCAGCCCCTGGTGGAGGCATCTGCTGACACAACAACATGCCTGGATACTTGCCCTAGGGACACCCCCGTCCGAAGAAAGGCAGAATCTGACCACGGGCTGAAGGTCTGACAGCAGAACGGGGTGACTGAAACCCGGTATGTGCCGTGTCACCATGCCCATCTCGGGACCCGGTCGTGAAGCCAACGCTGAAGCGGTCTCATAAGAAGCAACCCAAGTGGCGTGACAGCGGCTGTGGATGCCATATGCCCCAGGAGCCTCTGAAATTGTTTCAGTGGAACCGCCGTCTTGCGCTGGAAGGACCCCGGGCAGTTCAGCATCGACTGTGCATGCTCTACTAAGAGACGTGCTGAGAGGTTGATCCTCTGCACCGGGGAGAGTTTGCTCTTTTCCCAGTTGACCCGAAGCCCCAACCAGCTGAGGTGACTGAGCACCGTATCCCTGTGTTCGCACAACTGCGCTCGGGACTGGGCCAATATGAGCCAGTCGTCGAGATAGTTGAGAATGCGAATGCCGCCTCCCTCAATGGAACGAGGGCTGCCTCCACGACCTTGGTGAAGACACGAGGCCAAGTAAACTGCTCTTTTATTGAAGTTTTGGGTACCACCAGCTGGGTAGCCAGTGGCGGAACAGAAACAAAACGGGAACAAAAGATTCTCCACCCGGCCCTCCTCTGGGGGAAGGAATGGTGTGGTCACCATCTCCTGAAGAGCAGGATCGAAGAAATCCGGGTCGCCTGTCTCAGGGATGCCGCCTGCCCTGGTGTTTCACTTGCTTGGCAGGGGCGGAGGCGGGCTGTGCCGGTTTTGTAGGAGGGTGCCCTCGGCGATGAGCAGACAGAGGGGCTGCCGCCGGGGGTGGGGTGGAGACAGCAGCAGACCACCGGGGCAGGATATGTCGAAACGCCTCTGTCTGCTTCTGCGCGGCGGAGAACTGTTGGGCAAAGCCCTCCACCACTTCACTGAATAGGCCGGCCTGGGAGATTGGGGAGTCCAGGAAGCTATGCTTGTCGGCCTCCTTCATATCCGCCAAGGTCAGCCATAGGTGGCACTCCTGGACCACCAATGTGGACATAGTCTGTCCCAGGGCCCGCGCCGTGACTTTCGTCGCCCTAAGCGCGAGGTCCGTCGCCGTGCACAGTTCCTGCAGCACACCTGGGTCTGCACCACCCTCGTGCAACTGCTTCAATGCCTTGGCCTGGTGGACTTGCAGGAGGGCCATGGCGTGTAGGGCGGAAGCGGCCTGTCCAGCAGCACTGTAAGCCTTAGCCGTCAGCGCGGACGAGAACTTACAGGCCCTGGACGGAAGGCGTGGACTACCTCTCCAGGCGGTGGCGCTTTGCGGGCAGAGCTGCATAGCAATAGCGCGCTTGACTGGGGAGATGTCCACATACCATTGGGCCGCCCCACCGTCGAGGGTGGTGAGGACGGAGGAGGCACCAAGTCTGTTTCGGGCAGAAAAAGGTGCCTTCCAAGACTTAGTAACCTCCTCATGCACTTCCGGGAAGAATGGAACTGGAGGCAGCCGCCCGGCCTGCGCCCCCAGGAACCAGTCATCCAGCCTCGAGCGTTCGGGAGAAGGAGGAGGCCTCCAGTGCAGCCCGACACTCTCAGCAGCCCGGGAAAGCATAACGGTCAGCTCTGGATCTGACTCGGGCAA
>NW_015505622.1:610510-629941 GCF_001515645.1 Sinocyclocheilus grahami
GGAGAACTGTTGGGCAAAGCCCTCCACCGCTTCACTGAATAGGCCGACCTGGGAGATTGGGGAGTCCAGGAAGCTATGCTTGTCGGCCTCCTTCATATCCGCCAAGGTCAGCCATAGGTGGCACTCCTGGACCACCAATGTGGACATAGTCTGTCCCAGGGCCCGCGCCGTGACTTTCGTCGCCCTAAGCGCGAGGTCCGTCGCCGTGCACAGTTCCTGCAGCACACCTGGGTCTGCACCACCCTCGTGCAACTGCTTCAATGCCTTGGCCTGGTGGACTTGCAGGAGGGCCATGGCGTGTAGGGCGGAAGCGGCCTGTCCAGCAGCACTGTAAGCCTTAGCCGTCAGCGCGGACGAGAACTTACAGGCCCTGGACGGAAGGCGTGGACTACCTCTCCAGGCGGTGGCGCTTTGCGGGCAGAGCTGCATAGCAATAGCGCGCTTGACTGGGGAGATGTCCACATACCATTGGGCCGCCCCACCGTCGAGGGTGGTGAGGACGGAGGAGGCACCAAGTCTGTTTCGGGCAGAAAAAGGTGCCTTCCAAGACTTAGTAACCTCCTCATGCACTTCCGGGAAGAATGGAACTGGAGGCAGCCGCCCGGCCTGCGCCCCCAGGAACCAGTCATCCAGCCTCGAGCGTTCGGGAGAAGGAGGAGGCCTCCAGTGCAGCCCGACACTCTCAGCAGCCCGGGAAAGCATAACGGTCAGCTCTGGATCTGACTCGGGCAAACGCCACTCTTCCTGACGGAGGCAGCGCAGCCGAATCCTCATCTCCAGAGCCTGCGAAACACACACACCAACTGTCATTGGCTTGTTTAGTTTACACTCGAAGGTGATTGGGCTCTCGGGCGAGATCCCAATTCATCAGTCACGACTGATGTAACGTCGAACGTGACTGACTGAAAGGGAAAGCAGTATTATGGATAGAGGTCTTCTAACTTAGCCATAAACAATGGTTTGAAGCAAAAAAAACAACAACAACAACATCTTGATGGATGTGGTGTTTACAAACATGCAGATTTTCTCTTTACAAGATGATAATCTTGAGTCTTGTGGATTATTGTGATGTTTTTGTTCAGATATGATCCCTACACAGTGTTCATTGCTCCCTACTCCATGAGCCGGGGAAATCCGTTGAAGTTTACTTCACTTCGGAACATGGGCTGGAATTGGGAACTGCTGATGTAGCCTCTGGTATTCTGGTCTGTGAGCGTAAATGCGTTAAGGGGGCGTGGCTTTGGACGGCGATTGCAGGGAGGGTGGGACATTCACTTTCAGTACTATCAGGCTAAAGTTAGCATTTTCCAAGATCTCCTACTGCACCTTTAAGCTTTTTATTCTTCTTCTTCTTAGACTTAATTTATGAACGCTACTCCTCCTAGAGCTTTCAAGCTAACCACCTAAATCAGCCCAGCTCTTCAGACTGATCTGACTTAGTGTGCTATATCTTTTCAGACTGATCCGACTTATGGTTTTCATAAAAATGAAGATTAAAAATCATAAAAATCCCATAGACTTACATTGGCGGAATGTTCAAATGAGCCAAGACTATTCAAACTCCAATCTATCTATCTATCTATCTATCTATCTATCTATCTATCTATCTATCTATCTATCTATCTATCTATCTATCTATCTATCTATCTATCTAGTCATGCTAGTCACTTGTTAATCATGCTAGCAACATGCTAGAAACATGCAAACAACATGCTGGTAACTAGCTAATCATGCTAGCAAGATGCTAGTTACTTGCTAATCATGCTAACAACATGCTAGCAACATGTTAGTAACATGCTATTCATGCTAGAAACATGCTAATGAAATTCTAGTCACTTACTAATCATGCTAGCAACATGTTAGTAAAATGCGAATCATGCTAGAAAAATGGTAAAACATGCTAGTCACTTGCTAATCATGTTAACAACATGCTCGTTATTTGTTAATCAGGCTAGCAACATGCTAGTAACATGCTAATCATGCCAGCAAAATATGCTAATAAAGTCTACTCGTGTCTAATCTGCCTACATTTTCAAACTTTAGGCTTTTACAACTGCTTTAAACTTTCAGACTAGGCTTTCTCAAGCCAACCTAAAGTTTGATTTGACAAACTTTTTTAATCTAGTTTTTTATTATTATTTGTATGTCTTATAGAGATCTTTAACATTGTGTATTTTAACCCTGTAAAGCCTATACTGTATCATATTTAATACACTCATTTCTAAGGCCTCTAAATGATCAACATCAAAATCATATCAAAACTTTGCTTTAAAGTAAACGTAAGAATAACATTTATTTGATTATCCATACATTATTTTTATTGATTTATTTTAGAGGGAAAAAAAACATGCTAAAATGTGAGTATCAAATATCCTCCGTCAGGCTTTTGAGGAACATTTATTTGTTTATCTCTAAATCATCATTGCATTGCATTATATGTTTTGCCTCATGAAATCAAAACTACAGAGCTTTGATCATGAAACTAAACATTTAAATACACTAAGACATATTATTGGGAGATAAAGAGTGACAACTGATATTTACATGCATTTTATATAAGTAATCTATAGGCTATACTGTTATAAAGATCTCAGTGATTTGCATTAGAATGTCATCTTACTTTTTGGCCATATAAATATCAGTATCTGCATTGCACCAAATTGCATATTTTTGCTCATTTTGGGCCTCTGAATAAAACTGAGGTGTTTTTCCTCCTCAAGTATGAACTCCATATTCTCACTATATTATATGGGCTATAAAAGCCTGTTGTATCAAGTATGATAATCAATTAAACACATATGGAAACGTAATATTTTTGTCTAAATGCTCAATAAACTATTCTATTTGAAAACATTGGATTTTTCTGACTATTATTTCATAGCCTATACAGGGTTCAATTGATATTCGTTTACATTTCTTTTTTGAACAGCAATATGTGACTAGAATTTAAAATACAATAATCTCACTGATGTACTAAGAGGTAATAAATCGAGCATTTAAACAGGCTTACATTTTTACATTTCTTCGACTCAATCTTAAAATCAGAAAACAGATCAAACAGTCATGATTAATCTCTTGACTTTAAGCTGTCATATTTTATTTCTTTAAAAGTCACGATGATGGATCTCGCCTCACAGGTCATCATCTTGAACCAGCAGATGGACTTGATCTCATTAACCTCATTAAATCATTTCTGCTCAGACCCAGCATAGATGTGCAACCTATGACTTTTCTGTTTTTAGAAAATACTTTCCCGTAGTGCACGGAGCTCATAACAAAACTTTATATCCAAATATCCTGCCTGAAAGCAATGCTGAGTTAGGTCTAGCCTTAGATCCTGTGAACTCCTCATCAGCAAGGTCAGTCACAGTCCAGCATGGTTTAATGTCCATCACTTGAAAGTAATGGGTTGAAGCAGTTCTTTTGCTGATCTGAGAGCGGTTTTACTGTTCTGTCATGGGCATTTTTCCTGCAGCAGACTCAGAAGGAGGTTTTGATTGTAAGGTGGCATGAAGACAGAAAGCATCACCCTCCAGCTGCGGCCATAACAGTCTCTCCTGCTTTATGTAGCCCATTAAATATGATTCCTAATAAAGCTGACTATATTAGCTAACTGACCAACCTACCATTAAAAATGAATGAATGGTGTCGCATGATGCAAGTAGAAGGCTAAAGGACTGTGTGTATGTGTAGGGGAGAAAAGAGAGTTTGGAGAAGATATTTAAATGCCTCGTTAAATTGGCTTTTTAATAGCCAGAGGCATTATTTGTCAGAGTCAGTGGGCAATATGACCATTTTATTAATTTTATTATATAAACGTATTCTGAATTTGATTTGACACACCCAGTGTGTTTACCAGTTCCATATTAATCAAGTATGGGCAAATAATTATACTTTCTTATAGTATGTTCAGTTCTTTTAGCTGTAAATTAACAGCAAAGTGCTGTATTTTAACAGTACTGCTGTTAAAAAAGTTTACTGTATTTCTTTTTTACATAAACTGTTTTGTCTATAACAATTTTTCTTTCTTTTCTTTTTTTTTTTACATGGGAATACTGTAGTTACTGCATATTTTTCTTACATTACTTATTGTAGATTGAATCTGTCATTTCATAATAAAAATAATATTTTGATATTTTTCATAACAATAATAGCATAAGAAAATGGAAAATAACACTCTCTTTCAAAAAGCAGAAAATTGGCTTTTATGAACACACAAGCTGAAATGCCAACTTTATTTTAAACCATTAAATATTTTTTATTTAAATTTACCATTTTTATGTCCCCATGATAAATGCCAGCACTTACTATGAGCGATATTTTCTATTTTAAATTTAACATTGTAATAAAAGTTTTTAGTGTGTCCCTCAAGTTATCCAGTCTATTTTTATTTTATTTTTTTGACTACTGTCACTTCAGATGATTGCTGGCAAAATGAAAATATTATTAAATCATAAAGCTGACATTCAGTAAGAAGAACAGTCTGTTAGTAAAAATGCAAGAAAGCCATTTGTAATGGAGATTTAGATCATAAAAATGCAGGCATTTTGCATTTAAACCCTGCTTCCTGACACCTGACATCTCTTTTCTTCAACCAGTGCATCAACATCAGTGACCAGTTTTTGTGCAGTTGCTATTGTCATAATGTCATTTTAGATGTCTGTATGAGTTGGAGCGCAGGATGGAATTATTAATGTTCATTACGGAAAAAGCCTACTCACAGAGATATAGTACTGAACTTGCTGAGAATTTTAGAGGCAAATGCTGTCATTTTGGGAAACATCGGTTTGAGGTGTTGGTAAAATACATCCACAGTGACTATTGCAAATGTATCTTTCAAAGGTATGTTGCACTGCAGTTCGATTAGTTCCATTTGGAGTTCCTCTGGAAAATCTCACACTAAACGGTGAGCAGAAGAGTGAGAATTTCTTCTCATGTTCATTGAAGACCCGGAAGCGATTCTGAAATTCCTTCTGTTTTTCTTTGTATCTGTCTATCTTGTTTTTGTCATGAGCAGTGTGCACAGATTTTAAAGTGTGGAAATGAGCTGGGCTACCTTGGGGGCAGCTGTATCACCCACTGATCTAGTTTCATTCGAAATGTGCGAATGCATTTGTAATATTCAGACACGACTCTGTTGTGGCCTTAAATCTTTGCATGGAGCACATGTACAGTAAGTGGTTATGTCAACCATAAAAGCAAGATCACGATCCCACTCCGCGTCATCCAGCTCAGCTACTGGTCTCTCTTTATCTCTCATGAACTTTCTGATTTCTGAGTCCAGATCAAAGACATGGTGGTTGTTGTGACGAGTCAGAAGCATTTGGATCCATTTGCAGCTTTTATTTAGAATAGTCAGAGAATACAGGGGCAAATACCAGCAAGACAGAACAGCAGGGGCTGGGACAGAGACAGAGTAGAATACCAGGCGAGAGATTGGGCAAACACAGTCCAGGTGAAACAATCCAAGATCGGGGGAAGGCAGAGAACAATCAGAAAACACAGGAGACAGTCCAAGATCAAACATAAAGAAAGCAAACACGGGTATAATGCCCAGAGATGACAGCCAGAGCAAATCAAGACTTCGCAGAGAGTCTGTTTCTGTGAGTGGCTTATATGTGTGTGTGTAAATGAGGTGCAGGTGTGGATGGGCAATCAGTCCCAGGTATGAGGGGTGATGGGAATTGGAGTCCGAATGGAAATGGTTAATATTCAGGAGACGGTTCCCTCTGGTGGTGCGGAGGAGGTGGTACAAGAGCCTCCTCTGTAACAGAGGGGTCTCCCATGGGGTCGGGGGGCCGGTTTCTCCGGATGCGTTCTGTGAAACTCCTCAGTGAGTGTGGGGACCCAAGATCGCTCCTCCGAAACGAACCCCTCTCAATCGAGGGTACCGCCCCGGCATCTGGAGTCTAGCAACTCGAACCCATTGGCCTGGGGTGTACTTGGGACTGGGACGTCGATGTCGGTTGGCTTGTTGTTCTTGACGCCTTACGGCATGAAGTAGGTGAGTATGTGCCCGGTTCCAGACCTCCTCGCTGTGTTGCAACCAATCGGTGACTGAAGGTAATTCGGTGGGTTCACCAGACCAGAGAAACAATGGAGGTTGGAAGCCCAGAATGCACTGGAAAGGGGTCATACCAAAGATATTATTTAAACTGAGCTGGATGTTGACATCACTGAATTCAATGATGAACTGTCTTTAACTGAAAAATGAGTGTTTACTATTGTCATTTTGCATTATTGACACTATTTTCCTAATTAATGCTGTTCAGTTGCTTTGTCACAATCTGTATTGTTAAAAGCGCTATATAAATAAAGGTGACTTGACTTGACTTGACTCATACCAGGGTTGGGTTTCCTCAATGAGTTTTGGGCATATTCTGCCCATAGCAAGTACCTGCTCCAGTCTGTTTGTTGTTGTTGACCGTAAGATCTGAGGAATCGTATCACCTCCTGATTCAGGCACTCAGTTTGCCCGTTAGATTGGGGGTGATTGCCGGACGTGAGGCTGATGTTCACATTGAGATGCTTGAAAAAGGCGGACCATACCCTAGAAGTGAACTGGGGTCCTCGATCGAATACTATGTCTTCGGGTAATCCGTAGAAACGGAACACATGATTACAAAGTAGTTCAGCGGTTTCGAAGGATGTGGGGAGTTTAGGCAGCGAAATCAGACGGCAGGCTTTGGAGAATCGGTCAACAATGGTGAGTATAGTGGTGTTACCTTGAGAATTGGCCAGGTCGGTGATGAAATCGATGGCAATAGGAGACCAAGGTCGGTGTGGTGTAGGTAGTGGATTTAGCAAACCGGCTGGAAGCTGTCTAGGGTATTTGGATGTGTTGCATGTGATACAGTTCTGGATAAATTTGGTTGTGTCAGTCAGCAACGATTTTCACGATTCACCTCAACGATCAGCGATTTTCTGTGGCAGTGATTCCAGGATGAATCGAACTGAGCGTTACATGTACTTGGGTTAGAAGTCGTGGTGATACAGTTCTGGATAAATTTGGTTGTGTCAGTCAGCAACGATTTTCACGATTCACCTCAACGATCAGCGATTTTCTGTGGCAGTGATTCCAGGATGAATCGAACTTAGCGTTACATGTACTTGGGTTAGAAGTCGTGGTCGAAGGGATTCAGGGACATAGGTGAGGTTTGCAGGTCATTCAGGAGGTGGCGGATTTTGAAGATTCAGATGTTCAATCTCAGTCATGATATCCCATTGTACTGGTGCCAAGAGCAGCTTGTCGGGAATGATATTGTCGTTGAAGATGGATTGGATTGTTTTCTCAATCCAATGGAGAGATTCCCCTTGGATTGTGTTTGGCGAGAGAGCGTCAGCCTTGGTATACTTGGTGCCTGGCCGGTATGTCACCGTGAACCGAAACCTTGTGAAAAACAATGCCCACCTGGCCTGTCGGGGGTTTAGATGCTTAGCTGAGCGCAGATACTCAAGATTTGTATGATCCGTGAGAACGATGAACGGATGAGCAGCTCCCTCCAGCCAAAAGTTCAAGGTTGCCCACGTCGTAATTCCGTTCCGCAGCTGTGAGTTTGCGGGAGAAAAAGGTGAGCCATGACATTGAGACAGTATTGCCCCTACCCCCGTGTTAGAAGTGTCGACCTCCACAATGAACTTGCATTCTGGGTCGGGGTGTCGAAGGATGGGTGCAGAAGTGAATCGAGTCTTTAGTTCATTGAATGCTTGACGTGTGACCAAATCAATCTAGCAGCGTGACGTTTGGTCATGGTTGTCAGAGGGGCGGCGACTGCACTGAAGTCTCTGATAAATCGCCCGGGTTGGGGCCAGTCCAGGACCGCTTTGACCTTCCTTTCGTCCATTGCTACCCCCTCCTGGCTGATCACATAACCGAGGAACGAGATGCTGGTTTGATGGAATTCACACTTTTCAGCTTTGGCGTAGAGTTGGTATTGCATGAAACGTTTCAGCACTGATCTGACGTGACAAATGTGTTCCTCCAGAGTGTTTGAATAAATCAGTATATCGTCAATGTAGACGATTACCCCTCTGTCGAGCATGTCACGGAAGATGACATGCTCGACAGTGGTAGGGTAGACTGTGATCAAGTCTTTTTTTTTTTCTAATATTTCTGTCACACGCTTGAGGTATTCGGCCAATCACAACACACTGGATAGCTGACCAATCAGAGCACACCTCGGTTTTCAGACTGATGAGTAAATGATGTGTAAAAATCGACATGTTTAAGAAAGGCGGGGGATAGAGGAGAAACAATGATGTACAATGTGCGGAAAATAATGTTTTTTTAACCTTAAACCTCATAAACACATTTCATTACACCAAATACACAAAATAATGTTCTCTTTAGCAACATCATATGACCCCTTTAAAACAAACTCTTTGTGCTTCAGATGAATAAGTGTGAACGCTGACACCCCTGAAAAGGTGGGTCTCAGTCTGCTTCCAAACGAACTCTGGTGTGGTTCAAGTGATATATGAATGACACATGGACCAAACATATCTAAACAAACCAAAAACAGGACCTGGTGTTATAAGATGCACCCATAAAAAAGGTCAAAAGGCTCAAACATACCTGGTTCTTTTCATATAGGAGCTATGTTGTTCATTACAGTTTGGTACAGACATCAAAACTGTTGTCTTCTTGCAGCAGACCTCTGTCTAATCAGATTGTGACTGTATCCGTATGACTTTTGTTTTATATCTTTAGGTTTGGTGTTAAAAATGACAGAGTAAATACGAAGTGGACCAGGATTTAAAGGCACAATATGTAAGATTTTTTTAATTAAAATATCCAAAAACCACTAGAACAGTGTTATATATTTTGCTGACTTGTATACTTAAATTATTCCAAATGTTTCGAAGAACGTTTAAATCCAGAGAAATAAGCAATTTTAACTAGTCACATGGACCGTATCCATAGTGTCATTGTGTCGCCTGCCAATGGCATCATAACCCCTCGATTTCCGTAGAAAACATGGAAACATGTTGTCACGACCGGTGACGACCGCACAGAGTAGCATAATAACAGAACTTTCAAATGTATCTAGTATGATAAAACAGCGCTGCTTTTTTCCCCCACATACGCACGACCGGAAGTAGCTGAAGCGGTCGACTATGGCATAATAAAAGCTCAGCTGCTTTCGAGCCGTGTGTCGCGCTCGTTCAGCGGCCTCGTTTCGCTTCGCCGGCTTTCAGCCTCACCCTGCTTCATTCTACTATGTTAATAAATCATTAGCTTATCCATAGCTGAACATGATTTCTGCCAACTCTTGCATCTGTGTGGATGAAGACATCAACTCCCATGATTCAACACTCAGTCACGGTGTCATCAAATTATGCCTTTGTCTCTTTGTTTATTTCACCCTCTAGTGGTGAAAATTACATATTGTGCCTTTAATGTCTTTTTTTTTGGTCCAGACCAAGAGAACCAAGAGAACCGAACAAAAACACTCTTATTTCTCTCCATTGAACAATTGAATAGACAACAGAAGAAGAGTGGCATCTATTTAGGGCCAAGAGGTTGGAGGTTGAAGCACAGCTGTTGAATGCCAAGAGATGTAGAGATGGCTGACTTGGTCCAAGGTTTTTGAAAGTGAGAATTAAAACTGTTCATTTCATTTCTGTGCTCTAACTGAGCAAAATAACATCTTCTGGCCCGGTGCCAAGCTCTGGCAAGCGTTTGGGAGCTCTGCCTCATTGCTCATGATATGCTGACGCATCAGGTCAATTAAAAACAGAGTGTGATCTCTGTTGAAGACCTGATGAGAAGGCAGATTAGAGGCACTAAGGAACAGATGATTGGCAGCTATAAGTGAACCAAGCTGGTCATCTGGGATGTGAGGCGGCTGTAAATCAAAATAAATGTACGACTATTTTCTTGTGAGATGAATGTTTTGTGTTCATTTGGATAGTCATGTTCTCATCAATATACATTGCTAAATCTATTTTAGATTGATATAACAATTGTGTCACTAGCCTGGTCAGGTCTGGACACCAAAATAGCTGCACTGAATCATCTAAGAACACTATAGGAGTGAATTACTTCATGCTATCTGTTCATTTTTTAATATAAAGTACCCTGGCAGACCTCTTCCTTCAATACTCTATGGGAGTTTTGGTAATTAATAAATCACAATAATTATAAAACCCAATTAGAAGATGGTCCATCATAAATAAGAATGATTATCATCTTTTAGTCCTCTTCAAAAATGTTTAAAATGTCTCTAACTTTTGTTTTTATTTGTTTATATACTGATGTGATATGCAGGTGCATATAATGTAAAAAATGCAGTAAGAGAAGTTACATTAAAATGCCTCCTCGCAACATTGTGGCGTACATGTGGTCAAGATAATGTGACATGTAGCCAAAATATTAAAGAAATGTCAAATATTAAGGGATCTCATAACAAGAGAGACTGGTTTAATTAATACTAGTTTACTATTATAGTACAATACTATTTTTCAAAGAGAAAACAGACCTGTCAAACTATGTTGGAAAACTGTAACTCATCTTTTTAAAAATAAGTTATGTATGTTGTTTAAAGCATAAAAATAACTCAAGCCTGCAAATCTGCCAGCAAATTACAGCCTGTCATAATGTCATGAAAGACATTCAATAGTACTACATTTGTGCAAAACTACAGTCTACTTCACTAAATGTTGACAGGGTCTCTGCGAGGTTTTAAGCTCATAGCTTTAGCTGTGAGACCACAATAATTTCAGTCTGATAAGACTGAATCTCTTTGGCTTGTGAATATTTAAACTCACAATTTTGGTACACATCATCATTTGCCATGAATATAACTGATTTTGTAAAATGTGATCATTTATTCTTGATTCAACACAATGGAGGACTTTATGCAGTTATTTTTGCACTGACTGGCACAGAATGAAAAAAGAATAAAAAGAGCTATAATACAAGACACTTTCAGTTATTCATAAGAAATCTGTGTTTATTTTTTGGTTCCGCATTGGTGCTCTTTGCTAAGGACAATGTTTGACAATTGATATGCAAGATATTTTTAACCCATTTGAAATCTGCCATAACATCTGTGAACTGGTCAGTTTGGTTACCTGGGACTTACTTGGCTCACCTAAAAATGTTAGTTCATATGACAGTCCATTGAAAATTCCCTCACGGACTGGAACCGATACTGTTTAAAGTTCATTATGCTTCCCTCTCGAGTCTGTAGTGTGGATCTGGGTAGAAGTGTTGCCCACTGCTCCATTTCTTTAGATGCGCTCTGTCTAATTATGTGGCCACATAGACATTGCTCTCTCTCTCTCTCTCTGTTTCTCTCTCTTTCCCTCTACATATACAGCATATAAAACATTTACAGTTCATGATTTCAGTTGGCCATTCATGTGTATGACTCAGAATGGATTTTTATTTTTCAGCTGAAAGCTTCATAGTTCATGGGGACACATATGGAGCCACTTCTTTAAAGCTTTTTAGGCAGAAAATACCACCTCAAATATATAGTATAATTTTTGTTTAGTGCAAGCCAATGACATGGGTGAAAATGGTGATCTGTCAGATTTACAAAAAGGGCAAATCATGAGAGCCCATTTAGAAGGATCTGTAACAGCCCAGTTGATTGACGTTTAAACAGACTTTATGATTATGACTGTGTACACAAAGCATGGCAAGACTTCATCAGAGAAGAAGAAAAATGGGTGATGACCGATAGTGAATTTATAGGGACCCCTTTGAACACTAAGAAGGATTGTATCGAAACAACACAGAACTACTGCAGAGAAAATGAGAGCAAACCTCAGTTTTCACTCTGAAAGCCATAAAAGAAACGACCACAGAGAACTTCACAAAGCCAACGTCCATGAAAGAACTGCAATTGCAGAAACTTTACACACAGAAACCATTGCTAAAATATGAACAATATGGTGTTATGATCATCAAACTTGGACTGTTGGAGCACCAAGATGAGTGGACAGTTTTGGAGAGAAAAGTGAGAAGCAGTTTCCGTCCTCCAATATCTTTGAATCAACTGGCAGATGCTGTTAGACAACATTTAACATAAAACTATTCAGAAGTTGTATCAGTCTATTCTAAGAAGGCTGGGAGCTCTATTAAAGGCAAATGGTAGTAGAGATGTTCACATTATTTTGTTTAACTCCTATATTTTTAATTTATATTTGACAGGAATAATGCAGGATAACATTTTTACGTAATGCGGAAGATGCTGTGTGCATAGGCTTCTAGCTAATAGCTCATTTGCAGCCTCTGTCCTTGGCTAGACTTATTTAAAATTTAAAAATACAGTTTTAATTTTACATTTAATATGAATCGATGTGGATGTGAGGAGGAAGTGGATATTGTTTTTTCACGGGTCTGCTGCCACAGGGCTAATTTGACAGAAAGACTGTGTAAAACAGACATAATCCCATTTTAAACTCTACACAGCTTTGTCTCATTAGAGTCTGCACTCCGAGCTCCAGTGTGCTGACTTCATTAGCTAATATTGGACAGCAAAATTGGCTGTTGAAAAAGGCGAAGACATCCGGTGCTGCCAAGGAGGAGTCCAATATTAGCTAATGAAATTGAGCTAAAATTAGCTTACAACAGCACAAAATTGCTACCATTTTAAGCTAACATCCTTGCAGCACCATAACTTTTGTTAGTCCCCCCGAGTGAGGAAATTGACGGTTAATATTAGGTCTATATCTCCTTGGAGAATTGCAGATTTGTCATTCAGCTATAGCTTTATCAATGGTTTGCTAGTGTAAGATAAACCACACTCACATTTATTACTCACTCACATATATAGACATCGGAGAAATACACTTTCATTAAGGCTTTCCGAGGTGACAACTGTATAGAGATCAGATAAAAAGAGCAATTGAGGTTTGTTTGCATATGCTTTTTTTTCCTACACATATACCTTGATGATTCTTTGATCAAGGTCTCTGTCTCCTTCATCAGCATAGCAAACGCATGCCTTGTGCATTCAAAGAGCTAGCGTCTCGATCACGCAACTCTGAGTGTGCATTGTGCAAGTCGTGCTAACATAGACTAAGCTTCGTAACGGCTCGGTCTCCAGGGGGATTTGTAAAGGGAGGGAGAATGTGAAAATGTCTGAAACATTAATATTGCTGTAATCTGATATTGATTTCACTTGGGGCGAAGACATTCATCACGCTGGGAGAGAATGACTAATGAAGGATTTATGATATGTGGCGTATCTCAGTAGACACTTATTACAAGTTTAGAGGTTGATATGCGCTGGTGTTTGCGTGTGCACTTTTGAGCATGTCTCTGTGTGTTAGTACATCTGCGAAGTTTGTTATGACTGCTTAAAAGTTTATGTTTGGATAGGGATATTAAAGGGTCTGTAGTGTTTTTAGAAGCTCATGCAATTTTTCAAAGAGCAAACAGACCTGTCAAACTATGTGGAAAACTGTAAAAATATTAGAAGAGTTATTTTAAAAATAAGTTATGTACTGTATGTTGTTTAAAGCATAAAAAAAGCTCAAGCCTGCAACTCTGTCTGCAAATTATGGCCTGTCATAATGTCATGAAAGACATTCAGTAGTACTACATTTGTGCAAAACTACAGTCTGCATTAGTAAATGTTGACAGGGTCTCTTTGTGAGGTTTTAAGTTATAGCTTTAGCTGTGAGGCCAAAATCATTTCTGTCTAATAAGACTGAACCTCTTTAAACTCACAATTTTGGTACACATCGTCATTTACCTTAGTGAATGTAACTATGATTTTGTACTCACATGTACAGCAATGTGACAATTTAGTCTTTATTCAACACAGTGGAGGACTTGTAGTTATTTTTGCACTGACTGGCACTGAAAAAATAAGACAAATTAAGAAATCTGTTTAGTTTTTGGTTCTGGTGCATTGGTTTCCATTTTGCATTCTCATTGCTCATTGCAGCCCATTGGACAATGTGCACATTTAACAACTGAATGGCCAGATATTTTAAACCTGTTTGCAATCTACCATAATGTCAGCGACTAGTAAGTTTGGTTACCTGGGACTTAGTTAGTTCACCTAAAAAAGTTAGTTAATTTCTTAATTGAAAATCCATGCAAACTGACGTCCTCTGATGCTTCAAAAAGTGAATTAAAACATTGTAAAAGCCAAAGGAATTGAGCAAGTTAATACTAGTCTTCTGAAAAGACAAATTTGCTTGATTGATGCAAATCTGCTCATTACGTAAATGGTTGTCTCTTCAGAAAACTTGGATTAAACCACTCGATTCATACGGATTGCTTTAAAGGGGTCATATGATGTTGCTAAAAAGAACATTATTTTGTGTATTTTGTGTAATGGTAAACATAAAACCATGTCTGCATTTGTGATCTGAGAAATTACAAACTACAAACGCTACCCTACACTGCTCAAAACTCGCATTTGAACCGTCAGTGGCAAATTATTTGAATATAAAAAACGTACTTACAGTCTGTGAGTCAGAACTCACTGGAAGGCCAAACAAACCCATTACGGATTATAATGACTTATACTGTCTTTTTACGCGTTGCATTGCATCGTGCCTCGTAAACTTAAAACCATGTCTGCATTTGTGATCGGAGAAATTACAAACTACAAACGCTACTCTACACTGCTCAAAACTCGCATTTGAACCGTCAGTGGCAAATTATTTGAATATAAAAAACGTACTTACAGTCTGTGAGTCAGAACTCACTGGAAGGCCAAACAAACCTGGGCAAACCCTGGGCTGGACTCCGCTTCGTCCGCGGTGAAAGCCGATCCGGCGGGGCTGGCAACAACAACACTACAGCGAGAATAAAAGTTACGTCTTCTTTCTTTGCGTGAACATTTGGGCGATGTTATGCAAATCTTCCCACATCGTGACGTAGATATGTGAGGGCGTGTTAGAACGAGTCGTTTTAGGTAGGCGTGATTGACTCTTAACTTTTATAAATAATATCTCTTTGGATTTGAGACTTTAGTCTTTGCAACTTTACAGATCTTCTTTATGCACCAAGAGCTTGTAACACTCCAAAGAGAAAGGAACAATTTTAATCTCATCATATGACCCCTTTAATGGTGTCTTTATGAACTTTTTTAAACATCAAAAATTTTGGTTTTGTGTTTTCAGTGAAAGACTGAAATTTAAGTCCCAGATTGTAACCAAAGTGACTAGTCACAGACGTTATGGAAAATTTTAAACAGGTTTTAAAATATTCAATTGTCAAATGTGCAAATTTTTGGACTAACAAAAGAGCAGCAATGAGCAACAGTCAATGAAACTGAGAGAGTGAAAGAATGCACAAAAAAAGTCTTATATTTTCAGCTTTTTATTCTTTTCCCCAATCTGTACAAATCACTGCAACAATTACCACAGGTCCTCCATGTTGCTGTGCATCATAGTTACTGTCATAATCTTTAGAACTGTATATTTAAAAGTCAAGTCATTTTTATTTATATAGCTAGTCCCTTTAACAATCAATGTTGTTTCAAAGCAGCTTTACAGATAATCATGTCTAAATGTATTAAAGCTCCAGCTTAAAAAAATAAAAATAAAAAATTAACAATCAATGTTGTTTCAAAGCAGCTTTACAGATAATCATGTCTAAATGTATTAAAGCTCCAGCTTAAAAAAATAAAAAAATAAATAGATAGATAGATAGATAGATAGATAGATAGATAGATAGATAGATAGATAGATAGATAGATAGATAGATAGATAGATATAGATATATGAACAACCCTCCATTAGGTGTTTAAGAAAAGATGAATCAGACACAGCTGGGATTGCTCCTCTGGCATTGCAATGAATGTATATATGCTAAATATTATCTAGTTTCATAGTATGTGTAATACATCAAAAGGGAATGCTCATCAGTCTTGTAATGTGCGTCTGGCTTAAAGTTCTCATTTTGTTTCCCTCGCTTGCTTATTTGCTTATCCTGCCAAATACGCCACTGATAGGCCTGTGCTAATTCTTTATGCTGCTCTGTATATGTATGTTACAGAGGTGTTAATTTGTAACAGCTGGTCTAACAGAGATCTTCCACGAGTCACAAAGTGTTATGAGGCACACTGGTGTCTGCGTGTGAGTGTTTGTTGTGGATAGATTCATTTGCATGCTTTGTGTCAGGTTGAATTAGAAACATAAGCTTTAAATGGGATTAGGTTTGACTGTGACTGCCACACAAATCCAAGTAAACAAGGTATTTCAAGGTCTCTGTGTGTGTCTGACTGTGTGTGTGTGTGTGTGTTTCTGAGAAAGAGAGAGAGAGGCAATCTCTTACAGCCAGCAGACAGGACAAGGCTTGACATGATGCAAATTTCCACCTGCCACACTTGCTTCTGGCTGATGTAGTGTATGTGTGTGTGTGTGTGTGTGTGTGTGTGTGTGTGGTATAACACAGTCTCTTTAAATGACCCTGAATATGTTTGTTGACAGTATTTGTTGACACATGCCAGAGGAGACCTTTAATTCTTTCCAGTAATTCACAGCAGTCAACCAAACTATGAAAATCAGCCCGAATGCAATCATTTTCTAATAAATAAACAGACGTGCGACAGAATAATAATTTGAAAATGTAAATCAAAACGTCCAATCGGGAGGAAGCTGTAATGTAGTGGATGGCAAATAATAAACCTATTTCTAGGTTTTATTTTAAGTGAATGCCAATGTAAAAATTGACCCCACAAAGCTAACATGTTTTAGGTGGTTGCTAAGGTGTCCTGACTGATTTTTGGTGAATGTCCAAAACGATGAAAAGCAAAAATCTTTTCAAAATTGAATTTAAAACAAGTTAGAAAAGTACTTTTGTGTTTTTGTTGATATTTCTTTTGAAGCTTTTATACAATTCAACAAAATAATTTAATCACTCTACAAATGTCATGTGGTGTAACCATCAAAATGTAATAGTTTATTTTCTGTTCCACATGGCATTTTACCACCTGAGCTAACCTTGCCATGTCATCAAAGATAATTGTTTTAAGTTTTAATAGACTTCAATAACACATAATTTATTTATTTTGAATTTTTCCTGCATTTTGTTTGCACTGCACTTTTTTGTAAGTGTGAGTTCATTCTGAAAAAACACAGTATATATTTAATTAAATCTGAGCATTCTCAATGTGATAATCGCTCATAACCATATTGCAATTTTTGTTTCATTTTGAATAATCATGCAGCCCTAGAGCTTGTTCACCATATGCTTTCATTGTATAAAAAATAGCAAGCATGAATGTTTTTTTTTTCACAACCTCTCCTTTTATATTTAATTGAAGAAATAAATGTATATGGGGTTGGAAAAAAGAAGCCCAAATGATTTAGGCAGTTTTAGCAACACTCACAACACTTATAAAAACCAGAGATGTCCAATCCTGGTTCAGAGGGCCAGTGTCCTACAGAGTTTAGCTCCAACTTGTCTCTAAAAAACTGCCTGGAAGATTGTAGTACTTCTGAATACCTTGATTACTTTGGTTCAGGTGCATTTAATTGGGGCTGGAGCTAAATTCTAAAGATGGAATATTTTTCTAAAAATCTGTTTTTGTTGCATGGAATGAAGTCATATACATCTGGGATAGCATGAGAGTGAGTAAATGATGAGATAATTGTCATTTTGAGTGTTTCTTTGCAAGAAGAATGAGTTAATGAGTTTCTTTTTATGGTTATGTCACCCTGATAATTTTGTCTTTATTGACCTATAATACTTAAGGTTGCAGGTTTGTTCAAATCCTTAGCCTTAAGTATGATCGATACTAATAATGATGTTTGTATTAGCAAATAACACCAATTATACTCGTATCTGTGAAAATTCTTGTATAAAATACTCTATATTTGGATGAAATTGGATGCTGTTAAGTTGTGTTGTAGCTAATGAAGCTTCCTCTGTTTCGCTTGTCTCTTTTTTCTCACTTTTGGTCCACCTCTCTGTGACCCTCTTCTTCTCTGTCTGCACATTGGGTTAAAAGAGCAAAAACGAGCATGCTGAAATTTATTCTTATGGCTGAAAAGCAATTAGTGAAGTACAAGACCTTTCACGTTAATGATAACAAGCAGTGGTGTTGAAGAATGCACTCTCAATTCATCCGGTCAATAACCTGAGAGGAAATATAGACTTTACTTTCTGTGTGTGTGTGTGCGCGAGTTACTGGACCCATTCAAACACAGTAATTGAATCTCTTTCCACTAACTTTGTCAACCTTGGCCTACCTAAATAAGACTTGCCATGCAAACTTTGATAAATGAAGTGAGTCTGAAAAGGAACAAGATATGTCTGGGAAAAAGTCAAAGGTAGGATAGTAATGATATAGAAACGTTCACACGAAGGTCACACGTCCGACGTAGAGAAAAGCGTCTTGCGCATTCTTGTCAGGGCGCATTTAACTGGCGTGAAAAATTGCCTCGCCAATAGGCGGCTCTATATTTAGAGTCTGGCTTTCTCTCGGACCTTCACTCTTGATATTCACGTTGTTTTTGATGTTCATCGGCCAGAATGATTGATGGCCTGCGCCACGCCTCCGAGGCCACCTGACAGTCTCATTGTCTGTGTTCCTTCATCAGTCTATCCTCTCTCTCTCCTCGTGACCTGTTTGCATTCAGCCTCAAGGGCACAAAACCCTCATTCAGCATCTGAATACACCACAAAGTAGCTAAACCACAAGTGACACATTTACTTTAAAGGGAAAATGAATCAAGCGAGTCCTGGCGGAAGAGACGGAGCCCCAGCGGTAAAGCCGAGCATCACGCTAATGCGAGTCTCCTGTACCGGAGCCAGACGTGGAGCAAAGGTCAGACACGCTTGTATGAATCGCAAATAAATTACAATAATCATGATGTTTTAGCCAGAATCCCAGAACTTTATATACAGGCTTCTACGCTCTCAAAACAACTTTTGTTGAGACGCTCGAGGCCCTGCGTTATCAGCGATGCGGGGAGAAAGGCCATTGTGTAAGCGATATACCAATGTTTCCCTAGACATTAAAGGCTCAGTTATCTCTCTCAGTTCAAATCTATCTGTCCCGGCACGATCCTGCAGTAGCAAAGTTAAACTAACCTTGAAAAGAACAGTGTACTGAAACAGGACAAACATTCAGAGCAGTCAGAGGGCTAGCTCAGTCGACTCTGAGCTTTTCCTTTCAGGGCTGAAGGTAGAACATTCTATACTACAATGACACAAATCCACAATTTCTGCAGAGTCTAGTCTGGATTTTGAGAGGTGAGCCATGGGGATCTGTGTGTGTGTGTGGACTTTGAGAAGCCACCCTCCAGGTTACAGCATTCTTTTCCTTATCTGAAATAAATCAGTCATCAACAATTATGATTTAAAATCAAATCAAAGTCCATATTCAAATAAGATTTGAGTTTTATGAAGCATTTTTGTGAATAATGAGGTGTTTTCCTCATAAAAATGTGTGTGTGTGTAAACATGGTAGGGAAAATACCATAGTACAATCTTTCTTTCTTTCTTTC